>NC_056741.1:1741361205-1741411205 GCF_019279795.1 Protopterus annectens | reverse complement strand
TTAAACTCAATGCAAAAAAATGCATTATCATCCCTTTTGGCAAGGGTGATGTCCCTGCAAACTACCACATCAATAGCAGTACCCTACACACACAGTCAGTGGTGAGAGATCTGGGCACACAGGTTGACAGCAACCTTAACTTCGATCATCATGTCTCCACAGTGGTGAGAAGAGCATTTTATATTGCTCATCTCATAAGTAAGGGCATTGCCTCCTGAAAAAAAAGGTTATAACCCCCTTGTACTGTTCCCTTATCAGGCCAATAATAGAGTACAACACTTCGTTTGGTATGTTCCTTTCCAAACACCTGTAAAAACGGTTGATACCACAAAGGTTCCTTACAAAGAAAATTCAGGGTCTTCAAGAACTGTTTTATGTGGACAGACTGAAATCATTGTCATTTTACTCTGTGTCGTACAGACTGCTCAGAGGCGACCTCTGACCCAGCTTTAATGGAAATGTTGCACATTTGCAAGTCAAATGGCACACAAGTCACTCGATGAAAGGACATTAACCTGGTATATGACATCAACAGAACTTGCTGGAGAGACAGATTTGTCTCACAGAGGTTGCCTCATCTTTGGAACTGGCTTCCTATTCATGTTAAATAAATCCCTTCATTGGCTCTATTTAAGGACAATTGGGACAACTGGATGGGTAACCTGAAATTCAACCCAGGGGGTCCACCTGTGTCCCTCTTGAATAAGGACAATAGCTGCTGATTTTAGTGTCTTAAACTTGGCTAGGCTTGTAAGGGGTCTGGGGCCTATGATCCTATGGTATCTGCCACTATACCACTTAAAAGGCTGATGAACAAATCATACAGCCTGGGGGGTAAGTCTTTGACTGATAACACTGGTAAAACAGTGGACAAACAATAGAAAATACATGGTTATAGCAAACTGAATTTACTAATATGAAATGCAATCTGAGCCAAAGAGGTCCACACCCAGACAGAAATCTTTTTACTGTCTAACTATATATGAAAACTGAATTTCAGTTCTAGTAATGTAAAATAATGCATCTTGGAAGTGGGGACAAAGGAAAGGAGTCCAGAGCTGTGTGTTGGAGGTAGGAAAATCAGAGGTGATAAGCAGTTCCAGCAAAAATAGGATACAGGGACATGGGGCAGTTATATTAGACCTCCAAAAAGTAGTGTGAGGAAGTAACAGGGATGTCTATAAAGAACTGGATTGTATAGGAAGAAGCTTCTTCTGTAAACCTTGCTGAATAAATATATTTTTTATCCACATTTTATAAGATCTAATCTGTAACCTAGACAGCTCTTCAGTATAATAACATAGACATGATACAGGCAGCTCATAAAAAATAAACAATAACAGTGTGAATAGTATGTTTCAAAATGACAAAAAGTGTTAAATAACACACATGCACAGTCATGTGAAAATGGTACAGTATTTACATGGGGTGTGGGCAGGATTGAAGTTTAACTAACAGGAAGCCACTGCATCTTAAGTGGTGTTCTAGTTGAGATGAAGAGTAATAAAAAAAACAGAACTCACAACTTTGCAAAGAAAAAATTGAATTAAAAAAACAAAGCACCTGAATGAAGCCACAAACAGACAATTTATTGATTGTGGTTTCCTTCAGGTACTTTGTGTTTATTTTTTAGATAAAGAGTAATGTAACAGTTCAGCAACACAGAATATGGAAACAAGTTTGGTACTTACTGGAAATGTGAATAAATATTTCCTAAAGAAGATGGCAGATAACTAGAAAATGTCTCCTGAAGAAGCAGGATAACTAAAATAAAACAGAATAAAATAAAAACAAAAACAATGATGAGTTCAAGTACATAGAAACAGAGAGAATTTGTGGCAACAATACATCAATCAATCAACTAGCCCTGAAAATGGATGGCACTGAAGCGTCAGGACCATACCCGGCTGTCTCTGGCACTGGGAGCCGAGGGGGGCTATGCCGCGATGAGTAGGAGGGCTGCCTTGGTGGCATTGAAGCCTAGGGCGAGGGCCTGGGTGGAGCCGCTGTGGGTGCAGATCTTGGAGGTACTAGCAAATATTCAATTTGTTCGGGAGAAGTGAAATTTAATAGAAGGCAGGAACTGAACAATTTATGCTATGTTGGAGTGAATGAAAATTGTTAAAAAGAAAACAAATGTACACTGCATTTAAAAAAGGAAATGTAAGTATAGTTTGTTTTCTTTTCTATTACGTTATATGTACCTCTGCCACTTTTTAAAAATGTCATGGTTAATACAGATGTTTAAAAAATAATAATGCAGAAGACTGGCATTTTACAAACCTTACATGGGCTCTGTAGGGAATGGATGTTGATAAATAGGATCCAGTTGATGACTGACTAGTTATGTTACTTGCTCCTTATCTGCACTTAAAATCCATTTATATTTGTGCGTGATGTAGCTTTGTCAGAGACCTCCATATCAGCACACATCTTAGTTTCATCTTTATTAAAGCTTCTTGCTGGCATTGTTCTCATATGTTTGACTAGCATCTCTGTATTTTCCTTTTCCCATTGTTTTACCTTACCCACTTATTCAGTGAACAATGCAGATATCTTTCTTAGTAAGCTATCCCCATTGCCCCTGAAGCATTTTTGTTTAATATTACTGATATCCATTTTGCATGTTGGACAGCTTCTTGAGGAATGAGATATAAAGGTGCTGGTATTATCGTTTTCTATTCTTGCCATTTGATAGCATGCCTCTACTTCTCTAGAAGCATCTTCATCTATATGGAGTACTTGAAGACAAGTAATAATATTCAATATAAAGTTTTATACTGATGCCAAACAGGTAGAACAAAGCATTATGGAACTGAGTATGTGTATTTTTGCTAAGCTGCCTCCACTTTTGCATAATGTCTTCTTGACTAACTGAGGCATTTATTTTATCTTCCATGCCAGGATTATTAATCAGCCTCTTTCTGCAACTATGTTTTTTTTTCCTGTTATCTATCTGTTTAGCTTTTTGTATTGCAGAGTTTTAAATTGCTATAAAAGCAGAATATGAAAACTGCATTCCCATAAAATTAGTTTGTACATCACAAGAGTTTTGCAAACTGCACTGCATAGTAAGCCGAGCGAGAATCGCAATGTATGAATGTTGAGTAGTGGTTTAGCATCTTGGCTTCCTCAGGCATCACAGCAGGAAGATTTTCTATCATACTTACTGTTTTTGATGATATGCAGACGTTTTCATGTTTTAAAGATTGCAAAAGCTTTCTGCAGAAACACTGAATATAAAACAGCTATAAAAGATGCTTTGATAAATGTTTTACAAACGTGGTATTAGCTACACAAAGGTATTTCTATGATAGTTTTTGGCTGAGAAGGAAATGATGTATTTCATTTAAGAATAAAATTCGTACCTTATGAGCAATGCTTTGGGACCCTTCTCATCTCATATACAGAGTCACAAGTTATTTAGTTTGTCACCTAAAACTAACATCTCTTTTCTTAAGTATTGTGTCTTGCTGTGGGGGACGAACTTTACATAAAGTTGCTATGACAGGTGTCAGATATGTTTTTCAAATGTTGTATCAGTAATGCAATTTCAGATCACAGTTTTTGGTGAAGCAGAAATAAAAAACTTCTTAACAGAGATTAAGTCATACTTTGGGAAATCTTCAAAAAACATATACGTTGTGAACATTATCAAACAATTATTTACAGTATTCCCTAAACAGCAATCATGGGGAGCTGCTTCCTTTTTTTTGAAGTAAAAGTCCTCAAATCAAAGAAATTTGACTGCAATGTTTTAAAATGTTGTTCTCTCATTCCAAACTAGCCAAAGAAAGGGGAAAGGATTTTGATGGAAAACCAAGTATATTTTTCTGTAATTAATGGCAGAATTCAAAGTAATTATAGCAATTGCAGGAGATATGAAATGTTAAATCCTCTACGTACCACTATAAAATATTGATTTGGGATAAATGCTTTTGACCTTCTGTTCTTCATTTTGTATAATCACTGTGAAATATTTACCTTTGTAAAGAGATGTATTTGTGTGAAACTGTTACTGTAACATTGTGTGATTGTCGCTTTCTTCATTGGATATGTTTCTGTTATATTCCCCACCACATAGATTGTGCTTCTATTTTTCCTTCCTTGACCACTAATAAGACACAAGACAAGGAGCTGAAGCTAATTATTTGATCTGTGTATGGAGAACTAACCCTTAGTATCTTAATACTAAACGTAGAAGCTAAGGAAAAGATTTTCTCCCATGGGGGAAAACACACACACACATATGCATCAATGGATCCTTTTCAGTGAAGGTCAAAATATCTGAATTCATAATAGGTGAGAGTTATAAGACACCACCTTTGCAGCCTTTCCTTTCAATGTGAAAAACATAATACCACCTAACAAGGATAGTCAGGCTCCACTAAAAATATCCAGTCTAAATGATTTTTTTTAATGGCACAGAACAAAATATATAGCTTACATCTAAACAGCTAGTGTGGCTTCTTTCCTGTAACTTTCCTGTTTGACTCCTCTACCATTTTGTTGTGATGGCTGAAAGCAGTGTGCTGCCCTGCATTTAGAACCAGTAAGCTTATCCAACATAGTGTTGTTGATGCTACAAACTTAACAGGGACCTGCAAACCCTGATCAAATCAATCAAAACAAGATCACAGGTAAAAATAGCAACCTAGGCAAAATACAACCTTTTTTAATTATGTTAACAACCTTAGAAAAAAATTCCCAGCACTGCAGAAACTAATAGTAAATGATATCACATACTCAAACCCAGAGGTCATAGAACTAAACTTGACTGCAGGAAGATTTGCTAACTTCACCCCCATCTGCCTTCCTACATTCTCATATCTCATACTGGCATCTCTACCCCTTCACTAAATCTCAAGCTGGCATCTACACCCACCCCCACAACTCTCCCATGAACAACCCTCAAGGCACTATCCAAAGTGAGGTATGCTGCTTCTATGGAGCTAAACAATGTACTAGGCTGCTTACTGAACAGCCTGAAACAGGACTTGTTAGACTCCCTACAGAGTCTAGTTCAGAGTCTAGTTCAATGTCAGCTTCCAAACAGGCTCTGTTCCAGATAAATGGACGGTAGAAACTCATTCCCTTCAACAAAGATGGGCATCAATCCACCTGGGAAATTGCAGACTCGTAAGTCTGACCATCTGTAAGGCTCTGGAAATGATCATTACAGAATTAATAAATAAGTACATAGCTAATCTACAAAATCTTCATCCATTTGAATTCAGATTGGTCAAGAGCAAATCCAGCCTACGTAACACAGTTGACCTCTTCACGAAGGTTATTGCAGTGGATGAGGCAAATAGACAAAGTCTTCTGTCTTTTGGCTTTTCTCGGTTAGGGGTTGTCACAGCAGAACTCCGGTCCGCTAATGATTGGCAGTGAATTTTTATGGTGTTGAGTTGCCAGCCCAGCGCCCAACCTTCAAAGAAGGCACACCCACACATGCTCGCAACTACCTGCATGTCTTTAAATTCACTTGACCACGGGGAGGACATGCAGTCTCCGCACAGAAGGCAGTCCAGCCCAGAATTGAACCAGGTAGCCTCTTGCTGTGAGGCAACAATGCTAACCACTGCACCACTGCAGTCTTGGTAAATAGACAAAGTATCCCAGCTAAATGTTAATCCTTATGTAACTCATTGGATAGCAAATAGAATCCAAAATATTAGGGTCGTCAACTTTGCATCTACCAAAAGACCTGTCAATAGTTGTGTACTCCAGGTCTCAGTTCTTGGGCCATGCCTCTTTGGCATTTACTTTTCAGAGATCAAAGTTACTTTTAAGGGTTTATGGCTGACCAGGTTTGCTGACGACTGTTAACTTGGTGTCAACATAAAGTTCTCAGAGGACACCTAGATCCCCAAAGAGGGCCTTTCCCAAACCAATAGCTGGTGTCAGAACCGTGGGCTAAAACTAAATGTCAGGAAATGTATAATATTATCCTTCTGTAAGCAAGAAATCCCTTTTAACTATCACACTGACACCACCACCATCACCACCAAAAACTGATCCAGTAGATGGAGACCTGCAAACATATCTAAACAATGAACTGTCCTTCAGTCGCCATACACCCTTTATTGTAAGACAGTCCTTTTTTATTGCACAGCTTATTACTAAAGGTATGGCATCCAGGTCCAGGGATGTAATCAGTCCACTGTATTCCACATTCATCAGGCTGAGCATATATAATGCTCCCTTTGGTATGTAAGTTTTCAAATGTTTGACACAGCTTTAATCCCACAACTCTTCTAACTAAGAAAATCATGGGCCTAAGTCATAAAAACTATACGGACTGTCTAAAATCCTGTCCTCCTTTCTTGTGTCATACAGGCTAGTCAGAGAAATCTCTACCTCATTTACAGACCCTCA
The DNA here is from genome assembly GCF_019279795.1 of Protopterus annectens. NCBI lineage: Eukaryota > Metazoa > Chordata > Ceratodontiformes > Protopteridae > Protopterus > Protopterus annectens. Next base: position 1,741,404,824 of record NC_056741.1, on the reverse strand, counting down.
ACAGAACCTATCCTGTCAGACTTGCTGCATGTTCACAAGTCTAATGAGAACTTAAGCTCCCATTCAAGACATCTCAGTCTCTTTGGTTCACAGGTTTATACTACACTAATGAAAACAAGGAACTTTTTGAACCTAGCAATGTATTCCAAACATATCAGACAGGTTTAGGGACCTTAAGATCATTCTAAGTGGTATATGTAGGCTAGGGCTTGGATAGTTAAGCATTTATAGGTTGACAATGTCCATTTGGGACATAGGTGCCAGACCAGGAGTGAATTTCCAATTTCCTATCCTATTGTCCAAATTACACTTGTTAGATTAGGAAAGAACTCTAATAACTAAAAACACACGCATACCTGAAATGTCTTGTAGAGGTGCCAACTCACAGTTTATTAAAAACTGGTTTCAGGTCTTTTGTTCCATTCACGGATGAGAAGCCTATTCCACAGAAGGGAACTGAGCTCCCCTTGATAAACCCTAAAACAGAGCATATTGGAGGGATAAATATTTATTGTAGAGAATACTGCTTATCTGGAATGGTATTCCTCACCACATACAGCAAAGTACGTATTTTACAGTATTCAGTTGTAATCTGGATGAATGGCTGGGTAATCACAAATTCAGCCTTGCTGTGCACACTTGTCCCTCATGAATGGTGACAACATGTAAATGTTTTGCTAATCTGTGGGTCATTTATACTTAAAATACAAGGGCTTTAAACATCATGAGAATGCCTGGTTAGACTTCTAAATATCTTCATGGATCTATACCTTAGTAAGTTCTTAGGGATATATGACTGTAAAGGATAAATAAAGCACAGCACATTCATCACAGTGGAAAGCATCTCTAAGAGAATACCACCTAAGCACAGAATGATACTAGGTGGAATGAGGGTGGAATTTACAGTGAAAATAGGGACAATTTAATTGCTTTTTGGTAAGGTGAGCATCTCACCTAACTGTAATATAAAATGTCAGTGTCCTTCTCTTCACAGTGTCTGGTTAGGTGGAACACAAAACTAAGTAGCCTGAACTTTGTTGAAGTCTCAACAAATGCTCCTGGAGCAAATGCTATACAAAAGACACATTTTGCCTTTGTAACAGATGCTTCAAAAAGATATTGACTGTAGACTGCATCTGTGTGTTATGAATGGCAATAGAAGACCATCTTTGGCAGAAATGTGGGGATATTGCTGCTGTTTTAGAAGAATTTTCTCTGGATGATCCTTGAAGTGGTTTAAACCTGGAGTCACAGCAAAACTTTAAGTATCCATCAAACCATTTGGAAACATTTTGCTTAGCCACTGCTGATTTCAGTTTTCTTAGTATGATGTAAAACATAGCTGGGCTGATTTTCTAAAATCTTTCACAGCTGTTATACATGCAAAAATTGTCATGATTTCCAACCTATAAAGAATGAGGTTACCTACAAACTAAAGATGAGGATCCAGGAAAATAGTTTAGCTCTTTTATTTCAAGGCAGTAACTGACATGACTTTGGACATAAAAATTGTTAATAGAAAGAGTTCCTATCTTTATGTATGGTTTTGCATAGATATAAGCCTTAAGATTTGACAGCCACATAACGCAAAAAAAAAAGAAAAAAAAATAGAAAGAAAAATAATAGATCATCATTCAAACATTTATTTTAATGGATTTCATCAAGGATTACAGTACAAAATACATATCTGTAGCTGGAATGAAAGATGTTTTGGATATTACCAATGTAACCTCAGTGAATAACAAACAATTTCCTGGGGGTCTTGAAGCTTAAAGAGGTTACCAGTGAAGTGTTTTATTAGAAGAATACTGGTCCTTAGAGGGAAAATTAGTCAAACATTCAAAGACCTGATGGAGCTGAACGTCAAGGTTTACTAAAGCCAGAAGTATTAGTAGCAGATTTCATCCATTTAAACAAATAGGCTTTACTTTCAGAAGACACCCTTTCTTATTTGATGGACCTACTATGTGTACAGAGAAAAAACGTGTATTACACAACAAAAGTTCAGTATCCAGGTGGCAAGGTGAAGTTAAATCTGAATAAAGTTGTATCACTGTACATACTGGATGAAATAAGGTTCTCATTAACAGGAAGCAGAAGGAACTGGCTTGCTCTGGTTGTCTTTGACAAAATGATGCATAGTGCAGTGAAGGTCAAATAGGAATTTTCTTGTGCTGCGTTTAGCAGAAAGAAAGAAAGAAATGAATGGCACTGTTTTCTCAATGTGGGTATGATGTATTATGGGTCCTGTTTCATAACTTGGGCACATGAGCATTTTCTATGAATGCATACAGTTCCCTGACAGGTTGGCCACAATATGTGGTTAGTTTCTGGAAAGCTAGAGGCTGTAGCTGCCAGACATGATCCATATGAACTGTTAGGTTAAGACTGTCTATGTGTTAAAGATGGGCTACTTGCAACAATCACCCCAAAACTGTAAGTTAGGACAGCAAGAGCAAATTGGTTTATAGCTTGGACTTTGTTCCTAGATGTCCACACTGTTTTCTGTATTTAAGTCTTCTAAACAATTTCATACTAAGTTTATTCACATTTGTTCATGTTTATTGTTGATCCTTCATAAATTCCCAAATATTTATACACTCCCTCTTGCTCAAGTTCTTTTACATCACATTCATGTCCAAAACTGATGTTTCCTTGGTGCTGCAGCTTTCCTGCTTTAAAGGCTGCTTTTGCACATTTATCAAGACCAAATGACATTCTTAGATCATCTGAAAATGTTTTGACCACTTGTAGTTATGCTATCTGTTCCTCATCTGATGAACAATACAGTTTTAAATCATCTACAAAAAGACCAGAGAAGTCTTTACACTGTTGTTTTTTGGGAGCCAAATTGTAGTCATGGCCTAATGTTTGAAGTAGAAAACTTAATGGGTTAAAGGCAAGAAAAAATAACAGTGGTGACAAGTCACCCTGGAATATCCCCCTTTGAAATTTTATCCCTGGAATATCATGGCTTAACTGCAAAGAGGTTTGCCACTGTTTCATGGTTGCTGCAATGTAATTGATCAGTGTAGAGTGCATCTTATACGTTTTAAGCACTCTTTTATCCAAGAAGGTGAGATACTGTCAAATGTTTTTTATAGTCTTTCCATGCCATACTTACATTCTTCTCCTTTTTAAAGTTTTCCATTATGACATTATTTAACAGTAAACAATCATTTGCTCTATATGACTTTCTTTTATTACCCTTTTGTTCTCTTGCCATAATTGAGTTTTCTTCTGAATGACTATAAACTATGTAGGCATCAATTCTACTGTATAGTTTATGCATTTTCTGAAGTCAAATTATTGGTCTATAGTTTTCAGGATAGCTTGCAGGTTCAGTGTTAAGTAGGAGTATTGTTTTTCCTCTTGATAACCAGGCTGGTGTCTGGACAGGGTGTGCATATAAATAGTTCTTACTGATAGCTAAATCTTCATGTAAAGATGTTAATACTTTTAGCCAGAAGCTAGGTACTGCATCTGGGCCTGAGGTTTCCAATTAGGAGCTTTTCTTACCTTTGCTTGTCTGTCTGGCTGTTACTTCATCCCATTTCATATTCTATACATTTGAACTTTTTATTCTTTCTTTTACTTCTATCCATTTAACATCTTTGTTATGTTCCACAGGATCTTCATTATCTATCTATCTATCTATCTATCTATCTATCTATCTATCTATCTATCTATCTATCTATCTATCTATCTAAGTAGGGGAGTGCAGGGGGGCTTGCCCCCTGCATATAATAAGGGTAGGTATGTGTGCTTGCTTACGTGTGTGTGTGTGTGTGTGTGTGTGTGTGTGTGTGTGTGTGTGTGTGTGTTGTAATGGTGTTTGCAAGCGTTAGGAGTTTGAATTTCACAGTTTTGCGATTTCTGGAATTAGGGCTTCATGATTATGTGGTTTCAGGTATTTGGATTTTCTACTTTATAGGCTCGAGATTTTGTAATTCAAAATTACAGCATTCTGAGCTTATAAAGTGAATATATATATACATATATATATATATATATATATATATATATATATATATATATATATATATATAATTCATACACATATACAGAGAGAGAGAGACAGCTGTTCCAGTCTCTATAGGGCCTTTACTATGATTAGTAAGACTGTATAACTCTTGATATAGTGGGGTCAGCATTTGATTTGAGAGATTCCCTAGCCAGTGCTGGAATTTCTGCATATCACTGTCAGCATGCTGAATTATCTTTATGTTCACTAAAGCACAATCTGATAATGCTAGAAAAATGCTCAATAAAGACAGACTTAGAGGTTAATGAAATAGGAGATGCCTAAAATGTACCAGTAAAAGGAGAAAACTGTAGAAAGACACTATATGAATTAATAGCAGAGCCTCATGAATACACTAATAGGGCTGTGGAGGTTGTATGGGACAACACCAAAAGACAGTCCCCGGGATTCATGAAGCTTGTGCCAGGTACAGGTGTAGCGTCAGTGTTCTAACACCAAATATGGCTGCCGAGCGATTCAGGTAGGAGGTGTTTTCACGTGCATTACCTGCATACACTACGCCTGCACAACTCCTGAGCCATGTATGCTAATTACCCCATGTGCAGCAGTGTAGCATGCAAATGAAGGTATGTAGTGATTCAGGAAGTGGTGTAGTGTAAGCATGCAGAAATGTAAACCGTAGAAAATGGTTTACATTTTTGCAAACATAAAATTGGAGCCATGACAGCCGACCAAACACATGTATTATAATGTTAATATATACCAATGGCTAAATATATAGCCATTAGCATAAAAAACATGTACAAAATATAAAATTAACATTTAATATATATAGTCGCACTATCGCGACGTGGAAGCGCAGGGCAGGGGTGCGCAAAGGGGATCGCAAGGAATATATAAAAATATAGAATAAAACCACACTGAAACACATATCATGATTTCCCCATAATAGTCAATGGCAGGCATGCCACACTGTACTCATGGCGCAAGGGGTGCTAAGGGGCAGTGACAGTGTTATGCGCAGAAGCTAAGAATTAATAGGCAATGCAATGCAAATGAAAGGAGTAATAGTGAATCGCAGACTCCCCGCTGGTGTAAGGATGCACCTCACAGCATAGCGTTATAACACCGAGGTGAGCCCTTGAGATAAAGATGACAGCAAGAGAGGGGTGTGTCACCATTGCTCTAAGCACATTGGAGCATTGCTAAACCGGTCTGCCCCAAGCTAGGCAAAGCTGCAGGATAGGGGTGCGTCGAATTGTCCATAGCTATGCTTAGCTGAGAGTACACAAGGTAACCGACTATGCATGTGAACGGAGATGAAAACGCACGTAAACCCGGTAAACAGGTATGCGCACCACGCACTGCAGCCGAAATAGGAAGGATATAGGAAAGAAATAAGGAAATGCTGCAGCACTAAAATTGGAGTACAAAATAACTAATTAACACCTAGGAGCCTACAGTGGGCCATTGATAACAGCTAACAAGGCTGCAAGTAGCTACCTGCAGAACAGGGAAGGGGATGGGCTGTACTGCAAAGAAAACAGCAAAGTGTCAAAGCAGAACAAAGGCGATATGCAGTATATCAGCTACAAGGCACATTTCGCCATGACTGGGTAGGGAAAGTACAGAACAAGAAAGACGGGAGGTGGATGCATGCCTGATAATGGGAGGGGATCCAGGTCTAAAGGTGAATTAAAGGGCAACAGATTTATCAAGGCAGGCAAGTAGATCTCCACAGTAAAGGCCCCACCCTTGCAATACTCATTGCAAAACCCATAATTAAGACATGCAGCAGCTGGAATAGTTCATACACACCCACTTACATCAGCAGCATCCATAGCACAATAATATGAAAGCACCTCACACACATTTGTGTATTCCCATACACTCTGCACCAGTGGTATATACAGACGGGGAACTTTTATTATGTACATGTTAGGGGCTGCCATAGCTTTGATCCACCAGCATGTGTTGGAGACTGAAGGTGGTGTGGAAGATGATTCACACAACCACCACAGGCACCAGAAGAGGAGGAGAGTGTTCAGACTCAGACTAACCTACCAGGGGCTACATGATCTGGAGATAGCAGAGCGTTACAGGGTGGACAGAGACACCCTACAGCAACTTGTGGAACTGTGCCGACCACGCCTCAGAGCTAGAACAAACAGAGGGGAACCCATCCCAGTGGATACGAAGGTATGTGAAAGCCTGAGAATACTAGCTACAGGTACCTTTCAAAGACCAACTGGGGATATCATGGGTATCTCACAGGCATCAGCATCCAGGGTACTATGCCAGTTCCTGGATGCCATGTTACCACATGCCAATGAGCACATATACTTCCCCCGAACACAGGAGGAGTTGGCCAGCAATATGCATCTCTTCCACCATGTGGCAGAATACCCGGAGGTACTGGGTGCAATAGACTGCACGCACATACACATCAAGTCACCACCCGGTGAGCAGGGAAGGCACTACATAAACTGCAAGGGATACCCCTCCATTAACTGCCAAGTCATGTGCAATGCCCAGGGCATTATCATGGATGTGTGTGCTGGCAGCCCTGGAAGCTATCATGACTCCTACATCTGGCATGCCTCACAGCTGTATCGGTTATTTGTCAGGGGGACATCCCAAATGGCCACCTGGTGGGGGATGCTGGCTATGCACTGGAACCGTGGATGATGACTCCCATCAGAAATGCACAAACACCCATGCAGGAATGCCATAATGAGGCACACGCACAAACCAGAATCATCATAGTGCATGTGTTTGGGATTCTGAAATCACAGTTCCTTTGCTTGGACATATTTGGTTGAGCCTTGCAGTACTCTACAGGCACGTGTGCCCACATCTTCATAGTGTGTGCCATGCTACACAATATGGTCCTATGGAAACAGCTGCAGCAGGGACAGAATGGTGAAGGCCCTCACAGCCCACCACCATTGCCAAGGGCCCCACAGGCACAGAGGTACTCAGACCACGAACACCCTGAGCCAGCCCAAGTAGGCAGACGGAGGTGTGCCCAGTATGCCCATGCCTTGGCAAAGAGGGAACATATAACACACACACTGACAGTGTAGGCACCTAGGGACTGACACCTTTTTCCACCTGCACACACAGTAAAATTGGATGGTACACACACAAGACTACCTGTAAATTGTCATGTATAGGCAGTCTACTGTGTGCATCCAACGTAGGCAGCCCTCAACTATTGCACACACAACAGCCATTGGCACAAGGTAAGTCAACACCTGAACAGTAAATTAAGCTATCAGCATATGCAGATACTGTATGTATAGATTCATAAGTAGGTACTTGGCCAACCACCAGAGGCTATTCATAAGGCCAGCCAAAATGTGTCAGCATTTGCCACCCCATTGAGTCATTAACCATCCCTCTGTGGAGCAGAGCCAATGGTGGGATCCCTGGGGTGCATCTACTGCTCCCCATCCACCCTTCAAGGTTTTCTTGCAGAGTGTTAGTGTGGGGCTCTGTAAAATGTAGTTAGGGGTGCTGTTCCAAAGTATGGGGAGTGTCTGTGACAGGAAGCTGTCCCTCCAGCATCTTCTGGTTATTGTTGTGGCAAGGTCAGCTCACTACAGTGTGTGGCTCACTGTGACATGGATTCCCATAGGTGGAGCATATCCATCAAGCCTGAGTTCAACATGGCTATGTTAGTCAGTGGAGATCATCTCTGGGTTAATAAGATGCCACTGAGTAAAGCAGGAGTTTATTCAGTCTGACAGCATAGGCCATATGTTGGAGGCCAGTATTCCCCTTGGTGAGGTACATTCGTGGACCCCCCCCCAGCTGTTGAACATGTCCTCTGAGGTATATCCCACATGGATTATTATACCCTATGATGGGACTGATGAGTGATGAGTAAAGGGGCACTATAACCCCAGTATGTCTAGATGGGAATCCTTTAGTATTCAGATGGCCTACATAGAAGGATGTCCTAACTACTGTGGAGATATGATTGTCACAGGGGAGATCACTATCTACCTTAGTCCCCAGATATCTCATTACCTCATCCATATTAAAGTGGCTGTCACTCATGTGTTAATATGTGGGTGCCAGTTCCACAATGGAGTGACCATGCAGTTAGTGGCATTTGGCTGGAGGCCATGTCATTGGCACCCTGTGACATTCTCTGTGAGGCCCCCTAAGGGATGTCCTTGTCAGCTGGACTATCAGTCATGGCTCCCAGTTTGCAGTCATTGCCAAACATGGTCTGCCGTAGTCCACCTGTGTTTTTCTGTACATCTGAGATGTATATGCCAAACAGTAGGGCTCCCAGGACTGAGTCCTGTGGGACACCAGTCGTGACTGTTCAAGAGTTGGACCTGGATACCGCCAGTCATACCATGTGGGTTGTGTGTGTAAGCCCATTGGCAACCCAACCTGTGATGTATGGGTGAATGTACAGGCTAGTGTGTTTACCAATAATACCTGAGTGGGGCATGGTGTCAAATGCCTTGATGAGGTCCAGGTAATATGTGTGAAACACCTCCCCTGTCATCTAATGTCTTGGTGACTGTGTGTAAGACATCAAACAGGTTCAGTAGGCATGAACTGCACCCAACCAAGCTTACCTGGATTGGGTCACGTGTTTGAAGGTTACCAATGTCATTGTTAATGAGTGCCCTGAGGATGCAAACCATACCATTGCAGACCAGGCTAGTTTGGCTTATGGGGTGGTAGTTACCATGGTCAGTTGTGATTTCTCTGTGATGGAGTGGAATAACCATTGCCACGTGCCATTGTATGGGCATGTAGCCTGTGGAGAGGCTGAGGTAGGAATGCTTAATTAGGTGGGGGCAGGTTGTCTTGTACAGTTTGCAAGATGCAGTCTGGGTCAACATCTGCCTCCATTGATGCTGTGTTCTGCTGTTAGAGAGGGCCATTTCCACCTGTGTGTCTCTGATGGTTGGGATATTGTATCTTTCAGGTAGTGTTGTGGGCTCTTTAGGGGGTGAAGTATGCACAGAATGTATCTGCAAGGATGTTGGCAATATCAGTAAGGTCAGCATATGTTGCGCTATATTTCACTGGCACAGTGCAAATCTGTGTGTCATCACATAGATCCTTGACATAGCCAAAGAAGGCTTTGTGGTTATATTTTGAATCCTTGCATTTTCTCCTGCTGATGTTAGCCTTGGATGATGTCATGAGGGACCTACGTATCATACTAATAGTGTTCACGGATGTCTGCCCTTTGTGGGATTTGCTGTGTGTCTGGAACACTGTCCTACATCTGTAGTATAGCCTGTTTATTGCAGAGGTCCACCAGACTGGTGTCCTTGTCTAGGAGGAGTGAGTCTTGGTTTACCAGCGATGGCACGATCCATACATCTGTATAGGTGCTTATAGACTGCATTTGTAAATTTGTCTGTATGTGGAGCAGTTTCCCCTTAGCGTGGGGGCTGTGAAACCCCCCAACCTTGTCACTAGTAGTGTAAATTTAGCTGTAGGAAAGGTATACACTGTGGTATCCGTGGGTGGGGGAGATGCTAGGGTGTAGAAACAGTGAATAGTTCATAGTCAGATCTAACCAGTGATTGGTTAACCTCCACTGTGGTGCACCTGTTGCTCATGTTGGTGATGACCACATCTAGTAATTTCCACCTGATACAGGGCATATGAGGTGATACATTCCAGGAAGCGCTGGTCCTGGAAGTGAGCATCGGAGTACGTTTCCCAGTTAATGGTATGGTAGTTGACATCGACCAATGCCAGGGTGTGCATTAGGACTGTCGTGTTCTCCACTGTCTCCAGGTAGGTGGAGTGGAGGTCCTGGGTCATGGAGCGTGATCCATGCCAGGCCACATTCCACATTGCTGTTGTGGCTGATGTTAGCTGCACATGGATGATCACAGAGGTATCATGCTGCCCCACTAACCTGGAGGTGTAGGTATCCCTGATGAATATGGATACAGCCCCTCCATGTCTGTCAGTCCATGTTCTGTGGCTGAAATGTGTGGTATGGGTTGTAGTCTGGTAGTGCTGGTGTGCTCTCAGGAGCCTTAAGACAGATTGTAGTTAATGCACAGATGTTGATGTTGCCCATCCTGAGGAGTGCTGTGAGTGCATGCATGTTGTGATCACAACCCCTGGTGTTGAGTAGCATAAACCTCATTGAATCTGCTATTGTACAGTTTACGGAGCTGGTATTCACCTTTGGGACTCTCCTAAATAAGGCACCATGGGGGCGCCAATAGCCTTGGCCAGTATTCCAAAGTGTAAGGCTGACACATAGGCCGGTATGGGTATCATTGCATGCATGTTCCCCATCTGTGCTTGTTTTTCATCTCCCTGTAGGTAAGCAATAGAAAGCCTTAAACTTATACACGTCTTCTAGCTTCCAATATAGGCATTTAGAGTGACTAACTATCAGTGTTCTGTATGTTCTTGCTGTACTCAACTGTTTCCTGACTACATGGTGAGTTCACACTGTATATTGTGATCTGAAGGTCTGTTTATTCACATATTATGGCTGTGATGGCCTGCACATTAGAGGTTCCCAGATAGCCTACTATCTATCTGCCCAAGGGCAATTAGAAGCATAGCAACAGTGTGTTGGCCTTCCCCATACCACTGATGAAGTAACTGAGCCTCTGTCAAGCATAGCCAATGAAGCAATTCCAGACAGAGTTGCTGGAAGCTGTTGAAGACTGGGGTTGTGGAGGGTGATAGGGGCACTTAGTGATTTAAAGAGGGCATGTTAATGTGGCACTTTAACACCATTCAATTCCCCCAACAGATCTTGCAACTATCAAACTGGACAGGCTCCACCACCCCCTGGCTGTATGGTTCTGGGACACATGATTCCAGGGGTGTATAGTTTGTTACCCATTCACACAACAAGGTTTCCCTTGAAGTGTGTCAGTGAGGGGCTATGCCTAATGTAGTTAGGAATGTAATGTATTGTCTCACAGTACATTTGTTATATGTTGTTATGTCAAGAGTACGTGAAGCTCAGTGAGTTTGGGGGCTCCCGCCCTTTGCTTAGCCTAGCTTACACATAGAAATCATCTAAATAGAAATAGGTGGAAGCAACATTAATGTCAACAGTGTAATGCATTCGAGGTTACAATCCCGATAAAGGCAGGGATGTTTATCATGTGCAAAAGTATACCTTAACCACAGCTTGCATATATAGGTAGTAATCGTCTGTATAATACACATTCGAATCACCCCTATAAACCCATGTGTGCAGGAGAGTACAGTCAACAGAGAATGTAATGTCATGTCAGCACATAGTGAGATGTTACATCACTGACAGGTATATATTCGGAGTAGTTAGTGGATGTGGCCGTGTTTGCAGGCACAGATTAAATTTTACAACGTTTGTTTAACTGTGTTTAACTGCTGCTATAATGTCACACAAACACTTTTAAACATGCTGTCAACTGCTTAAATGAGCCTTACTCTGCAGTAAAAAACATTCATAAAGCATCGCAGGTGTTGAACCCTGGCCCATGCACACTATAGTCATGGGACGTACCACTAAGCCATCCAAGGTGTACACATGCATCATGGTCCTAAGACTACACCTTATACCATATGCATTTCACTGTAATGATCACAAATGGGACAGTGGCCTTGTGTACATATGTGCAGTACATTGTAATGTACTGTAGTTTGTGAACCAACACATTCCAGTCTACAGATGTATTACTGTTACAAACTAATATGAAATATATATATATATATATATATATATATATATATATATATATATATATATATATATATATATATATATATATATATATCAGTGATGTCTGCACACACACACACACACACACACACACACACACACACACACACACACACACACACACACACATATATATATATATATATATATATATATGTATTATACAGTTACAACAATAGCTATATATATATATATATATATATATATATATATATATATATATATATATATATAAGCATCTATGAACGCACAAGCACTCCAAAGGAATTGGAGTGTACACAAAACACATGCTCTGGTATTATAACAATTAATATTAACCTAAGTCACCATAGAAGGGGTGGTTATTGTCTATGTGAAGATTGGGGTGGGGGAGGAATGATGGGTAATGCAATCATGCATCAAGGAGGGCCTGGGTCGGATGTCCAATAAGTGAATTGGAGGGGCATACATGGAGTATGGGGACAATATAAAAAGGACACATAGCAAGAACCTTACTCATTCATAATACACCCTGTCATGTCACATTGCAACACCTACTTTCACAAACATATGAACATTAACATGTATCAGACATATGTACACCAACCGAATGTCACATATGTTTTCAGTAGTGAGGAATGTCTGTAGTACAATGTATATTCTAAACACCATAACATTTGTGCGTATCTCAGGTGCCTTAGTGGTAAGGTCAGTGACTGTGGTGTTCATGGCCCTGGGTTCAAGACCTGCAAGGGCTGTTAGGTTATTTTGAGGGCCAGAATAAGGGCTTTTGGATGCAGGTGGATTAATGTACTCTTAAGCAGTTGTAAGTGGGTTTCATTGTGTTTGCGCAATGGTAAGTGGCGCTGCAACATGGTAAACGGAGAAGCGCTTCACATATTTGACCTTTGCTTAACGTCGCGCATACCACGGGCAAACCTGCTCACAACCTCATAAATGTGCGTTATTCACATTTTCACTACCAGTGCCTACTCTGAGAGTTAAAATAATAACACCTTCCAGAAGTAGAACCCGCAACCATGTACTCCATCCTCCGATTAACCTAACACTAAGCTACCTTGGATGTACCTATCCCAGTTGTGTATGCAGACAGGTTAAAACATAACAGGGAGGAATGTGTTGAAATAGGACAACCCACCATGTACCCAATTAAAGGTATACGCTCATATATAGATATATAGAAAGAGATACATAGAGACATGTTGATATATACAGATCTACATATATATGTAGATATATAGATAAGTTAGAAACATCTACACATCTATGGAGGTACAGATAAACATATGCAATAATGTATAGATCTACACATATCTACATATATATATATATATATATATATATATATATATATATATACATATATATATATATATATATATATATATATATATACACACACACATACATTATCTGAGTATAACATGGACCATAGCAATCACACATTCCACCCCCCCAAACAATATGAACATAACATATGAAGAGTATATGCCAATACACTATTATAAATATGTTCTATGGAAACAGTCACCAACACAACTGCATTGACTGCAAATATCTATGACAGAATTACACAGGCAGCTTTCATTTTGCAAATCTTTATTACATTCCGATGTATTGCCAAAAGGATTCAAGGACTAACAGTACCTGCATGCTATACAGGAAGCATTTAATAGTGCCTTAATGAATCAGCCTGCATTTACCATAGTATTAGTCTATTAAGGGATAGGTGTTCACATAGGGAAAGAACACCCACACACATATAGACGTTGTATAAAATGAGTTCCTACACACCTGCATGTGCTATGTACACCCACCAACATCTACCCCACAACCGAAATAATTACATCAATACATACTGTCATACCATAACCAGTTATGCAACTGCTGTACAAAATCTGCTGAAACCTTAACATACCTGGACACAGGCACACTAACATGGCCCTATGTGAAATAGTTGCCGTTATGCAATTGAGCAGCTGCTGGTGTAATAGGGTTTGTATGAACTAATCCCGTTTCAGAGGGTTGAAAGTTTTGTACACCAGAAAGTTTTACCGAGTACTGATTATTAGCACAGTATGATACACAGTAACACCAAACAAAATATGTCTGGTAAGCACACTGTAAACCCCCTAACATTATATGTATAGCTATGCAGCCTTGAGCTGGTCAAACAACCTGACCAGACTGACACATATGCAGAAGTATTAGGTACAGACAAACCCTGCACAAGTAGCAATGTTCAGAAATATAACAGCAGTACTCACATTTAGACCAACTCCTCTAGGCATTACACACAGTATATTACTGTTCGTCTCAATACAGCTGTTGCAATAGATTCCAAACAAAACCTCCACACTGTCTTCCTCACAAGTAAGGCAAAGGGACAATTCCCATGTGGAGTACTCAATTATACTCCACTGTAGCCATGGTATTGGCTAAGGTAGTAGCAGCGCAGCTGATGTGCATGTAATTAGCTACTTAAGAACACCAATTGCCCATTGGGATAACACATGTTACTGATCTGTAACTATAAAAGGTTGCCTTGTCACACATTCAAACCATCTTTATCTACCTGTAGGACAGTACAAAACACTGAAAGACAAACCGAAAATGAGTAGTACACTAGCTAATAACACCTCTGATTACTAAGATGGTATGTATAACATGTAGTATGTCTATGTATGTAGTATCTGTACTGTAAGATTTACAGTGTAATCAGTGCATATAGTGGAAATAGCTACCTTGTAGTGATGTATTGTTGAGCAGTAGTAATGCTTGTAGTATTCTATGTGTGTACTGCTGTAGGTCACACGGCACACTCCACATACACCACAAGGGATGCTATGGGCTTGGATCCCACCAATTCATTTCCAGCCATTGTCAGTGTCAGGACTGGTCCAACAAGTATGTGCTATAACAGGGGATAGTATATGTTGATATATAGTAACAGTCGACATATGTATAGGTGTATAAGTAAGATGAACATGTTAAAGGTGTGCTTACCATGCAAATATGGTGTGCATTGTGGGATATTGTGCCAATAACTGTGTAATGTACAATATTCTAGGCAGATCTGTATTCTATTCTACATAGCAGTTCTGTTATGTTATGCAAATAGTAGTTATATTTATTGGCAATTACAATACTCAATGACAGGATACATAGCATTAGTATTCATCTGACAGGTTAGCAGCATGATAGCAAAGATAATTGGAAGAGCCAGGTAACTATCCATGCACATAACACTTGTAATATCCACCTCTCTACTATCATTTGCAAGCAATAAGAGCTGTGCATGTGTACGTTATGCAAATGTGTAGTGACCCTGGTTACAGGGCTGGGCCAAATGGCTATGTGCACACCTACATAGAGTTGATATTGAGAGTACAGACACACTGGTTGAACTACAAGGTTTGTGTAGCCCAACCTAACAGCTCCCTGCACATACTGTATGAAAGGTAGTGCACAGCACTGGTAATGAAACAGGTTGCACATCATCATTAACTCCAGTGTAACATCTGCAGTAGGAGTGTAAGATGTAGGAGACAGCTGTCCATGTGTGATAGCCGCATCATAGGTGATGGCTCACACTATCTAATTATATCCTGATCATGTTGATAGTGGCGTCAGAGCCTATTGACACATGACTCTGTTTGGGGAGTGGGTGTCTGTGCCCAACAGAGCTCATGGTCCTGGTGGATATGTGAGTATATACCCAGAGAAGGAAACAGACCTGTAGACACATGCATCATCTGTAATCAACTAACAGGATGTGATGTGCTCATCAGAGGAGGTTTGTTGCTAAGGGTAGCTACAATGTTTCTGTAATAGCCAGTGTTGTCACATCCATAACACAAATATTTGCATGTGAGCATCACTGTCTTAAACATCTTCATAGGCAATACGTAAACTAAATACAGTACTTGGTACTTGTGGTACTAACTACTCATACAGGCATGTCCACTAGTCAGCTACTGGTGTTTCCTAATGTCAGCTTTGTGTATGTGGCCATCCTGGGGGAATGTAATCTCTGTGCCATGTGCACTGCCAGACCTACCTAACACCACGTCCCACACATTGTCTGGGATGCAGCTACAGGGGTAAGCTGGAAGGCAGCCCAGTCTACAGACATGACTGGACTGGACAGTCATGAGGTGTAGATTAACACATGCAGCTCATCAATACAACCAACACATACCTTACCAGAACACAGTAAGGACACCCACACACACACTACCGGAAATCACACACATTCACAGACGCTTCTAAGTATCTGGCCAAATAAGTGACCCCCCCCCCAAGCAGGAAGAGACAGACACCGAAATACACAAACTGTATGACATAGTTTGCATAATTATGCCACACTTTTGAACACATGACCTGAAACATGCCCAACAGTACTCATTTATGAATGCAAACTCTAGCACTATATTACACACCGACCTATACGAGGGCATACATACTGTCAGCTGTGTGTCTGACATGATTAGCCACAAACTCATACACTCAGACCACCTTTTGAACTATACACATGGCTCTGGCATATTCCATGTTGTTGTGCATACCTGTGATGCAGTAGCCTGGACAGCATGGAAACACATGTAGGAACTGTCAGGTCTTGTAGGCCATGCAGGTACATCCCAAGGCCTGGGTAGCATTCTGCCATTGGCCAGAATGATACTGCAGTACAGGGACAAAAGGATTGTATTCCACAATTGCCTAGTGCAGTGGTGCATGTCGCAGGGTATTCAGTATCTGTCATCCTGGGATAATATGGTTGACAGACCATGATGCTTTGCCAGACAGGGACTACACCTGTCACCCCTGGGAATCTGGATACAGCCTAGGTCTCATGCTTCCCCTATAGTGCCTTCATCATGCATGGTTCAGGTGAGGGTCCACTGCTGTTACAGGGACAAATAAGCAATACACCGTGTGTCTCGCTACACAATGATAAATGTCAGAAACACTATACGGACACACATATGTCAATCCCTAACATGGAGAACATATCTGTGCAGTGGCTGAGACATGTTTTAACACTCCGGAGAGCACACCTGCATGACCATGTTATAACACATACCTCACCTTTTGCCCATTATCCTTTGTTGGAACACACGGGCCATAGGTGTGTCTATATTCATGAAGGATATGTACACCCCCACGCTAATTGCACTTGCATAACATCAGATGCATTATGCTGAGCAACTACCATTGTGCCACAGAGGAATTCAAAATGCACCTTGAGACAGATCACCCACCAGGCCGCGGACTTCCCAACTGCCATAATGTGCTGTAATGGGGAAGATTAGGTCAAGACAGAACCATAATATTGGCTACTCTCAACTATTCCATTATGAACTGTGAAGACTCCTCATGTACCAACACCTGCGCTCAATGCATGTTGGATTCCATCGACCCCACCGACCTGGATCTCAGTACTCACACAGACAGGGCTAACAGTATGCTACACATAGTTAGTCTCCAATGCCAATGTTATGTTCCCTAAGAGCAGAGTGGTGAGTGCCATGGCACCCATACAGATGGACAATGCATGTGCAAATGCTGACTCATACACAAATGAACCTTAAGCAGTCACATATGTGCAGTGATTGTGCCATTGAAACAGAACCAGGAGTCAACCCAACACAAACAAGTAGGCAAACTGGTGGTACCATGCTTTAAACTGTACCACAGATGGTAGTAACTGTTGCAAGAGTGAAGACACATGAGTGTAGGTGATCTCTGGTCAGCCTCAGTAAGATGCAGATACGCCATATAAAACCACGCAAAGCTACCATGAAACCAATCAGCCATATATTATGAGGCCAAGCACAGAGCATTCTATAGCTGTGTCATTAATCATAATGGCAATGACAAGACCTTCCGTGCTGCACAGCACTATGGCATGGGAAGTACTGCACCTAGAGAAATAGCACCTGCTTATCCAGATGGGATCTCAGGGAACCTAAACCCACTCCCACCTCCCCCCCATCCCCAACAGGTACACTTAGTAATATATCCATGTACACTACAGGGCCCCTGTACTAACGACTATGCAGGTACAAGCGGCACTCTCTAATGCCATACATACAGCTTTATTGGGACCTGTCAACATCCCAGGGTGTATCCTACACAAATGTAAGAACATTCAGCTATCCACATACTCATCATGTTCAATCATAGCTCCATGTCAGGCTGTGTACACACTGAATGGTGCACAGCAACAGTTATCACACCCCACAAAGGGGGAGACACCATTGATAATGGGACATAGTGCACACCTACCCTGCTGAGTCTGGTCTGTACGGCCATGAACCGTGGTCAATGTAATTGATGTACGTGATACAGATGTAGATGACAGTAGGGTTGATTCACACTGCATATCATGACCTTGCCAGGTCATAGGACACCATCACCTATACTGTGTTCCAGCTATACTCAGTAAACTAGGTGTATATTCCTATGTCACAGGAGTGATTGGCAACTGGACTGCTGGCAGAACCCACACTACAGAAGGTGTCTGACGAATAAACGCACATCAAACCAGTGCCAGCCACAGTAATACAGGGGTCATTCCTGGTACTCCCCCTCTTTGGTATCTATACCACATAGACTAACACAGAACACATCAGCCTATTGATGTCTACAAATGACTATGAACTAGGAGCAATAGTCGACTCATTGTGTGCTGCATTCAACATACATAATGGCCTTAGTGTGTCAGATGTGTGGTGTGTGATGTATGGCCACATTCAGATAGCTAAGTATTGCATTGTCATCCCCTATGTTACAAACCCTGTACCCATTAACTACCACCTACGCAGTGGTCAACATAATGGCAACTGTGTGTATGGGATGCAGCTGGACAGTATTTCCCTTTGATAGTTACGTCACCACAAAAGACAGGTAGTCATATGTGGCACCCCTAATCAAGACAGGGTGTCATCCAGGAATATAGAGATAACTGCTCAGCCATACTCAACACCCATGTGACCCATAATAGATCACATATTTCCTTTCAGGGTTATTGCTCATGTGTAGATGGCCTACATTGCCCTTCACAATCCCTAGCTGTACTATGCAGCATGCAGCCTACCCTTAAAATGCCATGTCCAACCCAGAGGTGCTGAACATGCTACACTTACATCCTGATCCCAAATAAACACATACGTCATGGACATCCACTTTTCTAGTACAAGGATCACAACATGCCTGACAGATCCCTGTCCCATACACCTAACATACTCTTGCCATACTATGCATCCCTGTCCAGCAAAGCTACACATCACCCCTCTCTGTGACATGGTGTGATGACCGCATGCCAAATATATCAGTAACCATGTGTATCAGTTCTGTGGCACTGCTTGAACTGGCCACTGAAAATTACCTGTCTGTTGCCTACAGCTAGGTAACCTGTCTGCCTAGGCTCATAAATGGCCCAGGGCATATAGCCTACCACATCACTAGGACCATACATGCCATAGTTGATATCCAAACCTGCAAATACCATCAGGCTAGCTATTGTCCTATGTGTTACACATGTGCAACACAGGCAATACATGGCAGGATGCTACACAGCTGTAAAGTGCCATGTAGATGTATATGGCAAAACACATAGATGCTTGCAAGTCTGCAGGATCACATGTCATGTCCCTAATGGCTATGTATGGCTATATATGTGGCATATACACAGCATTAAGGTCAGTTGCATTAATGTGAACACAACCAGACATGTGCAGATAGGTAAAGACACCACTACAGGCAAATAGACATGCCCACGTCAAGACAACATCCACATGGTGTATGAGCAATGTCATCACATGACACACACACACACACACACACACACACACACACACACACACACACACACACATATGGTGATAACATCACATCACCAGTATGTGTCAAATGTGTGTGACTTATACATGTCAGTGGTGTTAGTGTCATGTAGAGCTACAAAGATGTATTTGTAATCTTAATAAATGTGATACACATGTATGTTCAGCTGTACTGCTGTACTTCTCTGTGAGTTACTGTGACCTGTCTCCATCGTTATGTCTTCCAGGTATGCCATGTAGCCAACAGCCACCATACAGCTGCTTGGAGGATGAGGTCCTCATCCCATACCTCCTCGACAACTACATGACACTCTTCAGCCATGTGCCACAGGATGCACAGCAACGGGATGCCCTGTGGGAGGAACTCTGCAGGAGGGTAAATTATGTTGGCGGACACAATTGTATCTATCAGCAGGTGCACCGACACTGCACTGACCAGATAAGACAGGTGAAACAGCGTGCTAATGCAATTGCCAGGGAACAAGGTGAAACTGGTGGGGGGCCACTCACCAAGCCCCCACTCACACATACCGAGGAGCTATTGGCCAACCTGGGGACACCTGCAGACCTCCATCCACAAGTGTTAACTGGTATTGTGGGGGTGGGTGTCTCTCAACCACCGAGCCTGGAGTTGCCTGGTAAGTCACTACTGCACATAAAACATGACCATATATCACATAGTTACATGTGTTACTGTACAATATGTAATGTAACATCATATGCAAGGCATGTATGCACACATGCCACATACTATAGTCTGCTACTCTATGTATGCACAGATGTGCATACTCCATAGTATAGTGTATTGTACTGGCTTATGTGCTAACATAGACATTGTACCCTGTAGCTACCACACAGGTGTGTATAATGATCTTACTGCTGTGACACCCCTGTTTAGGTACCTCTGGCTTTTTGCAGTGACAGCAGCCTGTGTAAGGTGAGATTGTTAGTATTTACCAGGCTTGATAATGCATGGAACATATTAATTGCATGTTATTTGCCATAACACACGTACACATAATGTATGGTGGTCCTGGTAATGGAAAGTGGTCAGACCTGCAATGCATCACACTGTTTACCTATGTGAAACAATTGAAGACTATATGAAACACCTACACTAAACCTTCCAAACTATCATTGCCAGATGTGTGGACAACAGTGAATACAATGGTGGATGTGTATTCCACTGTAGGAACAGGTACTACATATCAGCATTACACATGTTGGGAATATGAACAGTACTGTATGGAGAGCATATGTGTGCACACAGACTAAATATGTTAGAGCTGGAGTATGCCTGGCCCACAGGATACACTCTTGTGGAGTATACCCTTGCTATGAATGTCACAGAATGTCATGTGCTATCAGACATGTCCATGACATGTAGTGGGCTGACTGCAACACTTCTCAACTATCCTGCAAAACATGTCTCACATCCCATACATACCACCCTTTGTCTGCATAACCCTGTCCATAGTGGAGCATATGACATCTATGGGTGTATGTAATATGGGATAACACTGAAATGTGAAATAAGATGGCCATCACAACCATTGGACTGCACATGTGTTTAAATGGCCATGGAAGATGGTCAGAGACATGAAGCAAAACACACAGTAGAAGTGATGTACATGTGTGTACACCCTGCTGTACATTGGCTTGACACATAACAACTATGGCCTTTGTGTAATGGTGATATTGCAGATGTGAAACACTAAACATCATACAGGCCTGTGCACAGCTTGTGTAGGCATAACATGAACCCACCACATAACATGTCTTGAACATCTGGAGTGTGTCACAACATGGAAGCATTCACCTATACAGTATCCAAATACACGCATGTGTTGCACAACATACACATCCACATCAAGCCACAGATACAGTAGATTCACCTTGTTGGTGTCAGACATCACTGTCATGCCTGCTCCTGATGTGTGTGAGGTACACAGATGGCATGTGGGACAAAGAGAGCTTGTAAGTTAGCCATGTGTGGGCATAGTTGGCAGGTATCAGTAATATGGTTGCAGATGTGCAGGGGTGTCATCCATATACCCTTCTGTGACCTGTGTCACACATTCCACATTAGGGCTCATTGTGTATACACCTCGG
This sequence comes from Protopterus annectens, assembly GCF_019279795.1. Taxonomy (NCBI): domain Eukaryota; kingdom Metazoa; phylum Chordata; order Ceratodontiformes; family Protopteridae; genus Protopterus; species Protopterus annectens. Next base: position 1,741,383,151 of record NC_056741.1, on the reverse strand, counting down.
TGAAGTGGGTCACATTCCACATTAGATATGTATTGCATGTGAACATAGTCATGGCTATGAACCATGTCAGTAGCTCACACTGTATAGCAATTGTGAAGCCACATGATGCCCTTCAATGGCTATGCACATCAGCTCAATGTGCAGTATATCCCTGCATATTTGTAGGGTGGACAGACAACATTGCATCAGCTGAAGGCCCATGTTAGTATAACATGTCCCTGCATTGGGACACCATTGCTGTACTGTAGAATGGAAAGGACACCATTGTGTTACACATGTATGCATGTTATTCAACACATCAGCAGAAGACATGTCATACTACTTGTGATTGGCAAGGTCATACGCCACACAGCAGGCTGGTGTACTGTAAACCTGTGCTGGTCTGTGGCACCATTGCAAAGTAGGGACAGTCATGTCAAACATGTGTGTACAGCCACATGCACAATTTCTACACTCAGCTCAGGGGTAGGCGGAATAATGTTGAACAGACATGCACTGCTTTGGGAGAGATATGCAAGCTAGGGCTCAAGCAAACATAGTATGCAGTCGACATACCCTACTGCTCATGTGCATGTATTGTGTTGCAGGTATGGGGCATAGGCTACTAACACAAATGGTGCAATACAGGAATGTATGCTAACTACCACTATAATTATGTAAGGTGCATGCCGTCTGCCATACCACATGCATGCTGTTGTGTGCAACTCAGGGATGTATGATGACTACCACTATAATTGCCTAAGCTGAAACTATAATTGTCTAAGCTGAATGCCATCTGCCATATCACCTGCATGTAGCGTGTGTGTCTGTGTATGTCTGTGTGCATCTGTGTGTGTCTGTGTGTGTCTGTGTGTCTGTCTGTGTGTCTGTCTGTGTGTGTCTCTGTCTGTCTGTGTGTGTGTCTCTGTGTGTCTCTGTTTGTGTGTGTGTCTGTGTGTGTCTGTCTCTGTCTGTCTGTGCGTGTGTGTCTCTGTCTGTCTGTGTGTGTCTAGTATAACTTGTAATGTACAGTTCTTGTCTTCCCCTCACAGGTGTTGATGTAGGTGCATGCCCTCCTGTGGTCCACCTGATGTTAGTGTCACCACAGACTCTAGCAGTGATGATGATAGTATGATTGAGGCACAGGCAGGGTTATCAGGGGCAGAATCTGTGCCATTAGTTGTCATTCCACCTATCTCCCCCTCATCCTCACACACAGTTCCCCTGCCTGCACATACCCCATCAGCACCAGCCATAGAGAAATGACAGTTGGTGGGTGGTAGCATGGAACAGGAAAGTGTGGTGACTATGGAAGGTGTGCCTGCACACCATGCTCCCAGTCAACAGACTGGTGATGTCCCAAACAGGCATGTGCCCAGCGCTGCTCATAGGAGGACCACTGGCCAACATGCCCCTGCGGGACCAAGCACATCAGCTGGAGTCACCAGACGCATGTTTCAGGCTGTAATGGAGGTACAGGCATGTGCTGAATGGCACAACAGAGACGGAATGAGGCTTCAGAGGGCTACTGTCCGTTCATTAACTGACAACATCCAGGCACTTGCAAATGCTCACCATCATCGTGCAGATGTTTTGCATAGACGATTGGGTGACATGGTGGGAGTCCTAGACCATGGCATGTCAATCCTTGAGCGTGGAATGTCTGTGCTGGAACATCTGGTGGGAGTGAGGTGTCGGGCATGTAGACGTAGGCCAGCTACATCACCTGTTGAAAGTCTATATGAACATGCTACTGCACATGCCCGCTCCCATAGTGGCAGTAGCAGCAGCAGTGCTGCTGGTGCTGTGCAGTCCACACCAGGATACAGCAGGCCATGTGCACGTGGTCCTGGACAGTCCCAACAGGGACACAATTCCAGTGGACGTGTGTCATCACACGGTACCCAATCTGGACCTCTGCCTGGTAGTTCCCGTGCAACCCCTGGAAGTTGCAGGTCACGTGGCCATGGCCAGACACTGTGAACTGTGATACCTGCCTTGTACAGTCTGCAGCTGTCAATATTACCCCTGTGTAGGCCAGCTTCATGCCAAACCTGTGTGCATGCATACACACACACTGGAAACAAATGTAGGGCACCTCAACACACACATGCATAACATAAACACACGCCCAATGATATCACAGGCCCTAGCACACACGCATGATGTCATCCAATGGCACAGCGTAGGCCTCTGGCAAACATTATCACCCTGTGCATATGATGATGCCAGTGCCGCATCCCTGTCATCCACACCATCGGTGCAGAGACATATTCATATGGTCTGATGCACAGGGTGAACATACTAGGTAGACAATTGTAGATTAATATTCTTGAGTAGTGTTGACAGGCAGCAGACATAACATGTATTGCAGTTTTAGAATGCATTTTGTATGTTTGACAGCATGTATCATGTGTAACAACACTAACAGCATGTTGATCTTGACGTTCTGCCTTCCTCTTTCAGGTGTAGTTGCATGTGCCTGGGGATGTTGGTGTCTGCGGGAGTCCCATATGTACATGTTGACTACCCACAAGTCAGTAAGACAATACCTACATGCACTTTGTAGCTTCCACATCACAGTTATATTCTCCCATGTTTCAATTATGTTTACTGTTCTAATGATCCAAGAGAAGATAGCTGTGTACTAAGCTACTGTGCTCAGAGCCATCGCATCCATAGTGGGTGACATCACAGGTATAGTAACCTGGAGCGTGGAGAGGGTAAAAGTGTGGTATGCTGGAAGACAAGGGTAAAGGCCAGTGGAAATAGTGGCTTCTCATTGGGAAGCAGTAACACCCACTGCCATGACAGCATGCAAACACAGACACACACACTCAGGGATTCCAGACACAGTAATACACACTCTGACACACACACACACACACACACACACACACACACACACACACACACACACACATTTGCCTGTGTTCGGATGAGAACCCCTGCCTATGTGCATATCATCATTATAGTACTATGCAATTACAAGATGCGCCACAGAGATTACACATGTACAGGTAGTTGGAATGGCCTAAGATCGAGGACATCGACAGGGATACTACAGTGCAGTGAGTGTATGGGGGGAAGGGGTTCATCAGTAGGCTATGTAACAACAGGTCACACCCCAGGGTGTACATGTTAACAGGTGGTTAGTATGCCCGTCTACGATTGATGTTATCAACAGGGATGCTAGACTGCTTTGAGTGGATGGGGGTGGGGGCATTAACATTTCACTATGGTAAAATACAGCCTCACTCCAGGAACCGGACAGCCACACACACACACACACACACACACACACACACACACACACACACACACACACACACACACACACACACACACATACACACCGGTATTCACAAAGATATACACCAATGTCACACACATACAGACACTTTACATGTGTAAGGTTTAACCACCTGCCTATGACTTTCTTTCTACACTTCACTCTGTATTGGTGTCACCAACAGTGTTCAGGAGAGTGATAACATGTGGGATGTATTCCCAACCATATGTGACATATATGGACACACACCCACACGTGCCAGTACTGTGAATCAAACACATGGCTATCTCATGACAGGTACTACAGCTGTACAGCACTATCACATCTGGTACAATGCTTACTGAATCTTTCCTTTGACAACTGTGCTGATATATGCACAATATATGCACAAGGGTGGTATTACTGTTACAGGTGTCATGGGGTTTGCCTTTGGTGTCACCCTTACAGCATTCTACATTGTCTGTCTTCCACTACAAAACCTGACCTTAGCAGGTACACAGGTTATTGTAGGACTGGTTGTAACACACCAGTGACCTGTCCTCAGTAATCATTCATCTGCAAAGAAGCCCCACCACTTAGTAGTAATGTCCAAACATCTGTCCATACCTCATGTATGGCTTACTGAACTTAAAGCATATCACCATATATTGTTGGCAATGTTGAGGCTGTATTGCAACAGCATGATGTACTAAGACAACAGTCACCTTCAGACATCAGACACTGCACTCACATGGAATCTACACAAACAGCAATACATGTACACATATGCGGTCGGTATGTGCACTAGCAGGTCAAGAGAATACATTCCACACCTTCCCCATGCCATGTGTGAAATATAGCTGAGCATTACACCATAATGGATGTTGTATTCATGTACTGGTAGGACACCACCACTTTCACTGAGTAGCCAAGTGTACATATATTACAACAGCACATATCAGCGTAACACACACAGCATTATTCCATGTCATGCTCCTACAAACTGTTACTTGACAGTGCCATGGTGAAGCCAGGGCACTGTAATGGTCAACAGTGAGCACATCATATTTGCCACACACACCTCATGTGTACTGGAAGAGTACCAGTAATGTGCTCTGTTAGAGCTAGGCAGTACACTCATTCAAGCATGTGTGAGGTCTGTGGCTTGTAAACATCTCACCCCAGCATGTACTAGCTATTGTGGTACTAAGGCTAATGTCCAGACAGCACACAGCATGCATGGCTTGCAATTGTTGACATGGGGTATATGTAGGAGCTGTGGCTACACATGGCTGTACATGTCATGAACATATAACCTGTGACTACTCAGGAACATAGAGTGCAGAGCTGGATTTCCCTGAGTCTGTCAATACAGACCTTGTGTTGGTCCTGTTATTTGGGTATATTTGTAGGCATTGCATTAAGTGGACATGTCTAAAGACATACATGCCACATGGGGTGTTGTATGATATGATAGGTGTCATGGGTGACCAGTAGAGAGGGGATATTACCTCTGTCAACATAGATATCGAACCTTATGTGTTGTTAGCATGCTATCTGCCATGTGCATGTGTGTAATGACTGTAGCCACCTGTATGTAGAAAGGTAAATGAAAGCTATGGTAATGTAATATATGTTGTATGAGTGTGGGATGTACATATCCAGGGCAGGTATGGTTAGGTCATATCCAACCATGATGGTGTTGTTTACTGGTGTACAGCAACAGTCGACCGTATTAATACTGACAACATCCGAGGGACCCTGGTATGTGTACAACTGAGCAGGTGACAAACAGTGGTATTATTGCATTACATAACACATTATGCAGCTGTGTCTGTACATGGGTACATTGCACAGTTGATGTAAGCCTAGGTATAGTCCACCAATCGAGGGTTATCTGGTGGTCTACCATACCATGTCATACCACATATGGATGTGTGTTGGTAGTCTGGGAACAAGGTGGTGGATGTATATGAGGATACAACCTAGAATGCAGCATTTGCCACTGTCACCTGTACCTGACTCATCTGTGATGCGTTATGTCAGAGTAGTGGTCTTTACAGGTAAGTAGCCTTTATGACTATGTGTACACCACCACCTGGTATGGTCCTTACCACTGTTATGGCCCACATGTCTGGATCTGAGTTATATGGTGGTAGTGCAATTGTACTCTACAGAGCCTTCAGCCAGGTGTTTCTCACTGCACAGATGTCGGTATTCCCCATTGTAGGTTCTACATTGAGCAAATGGATTACTAAAGCCACACATCTAGCACGGGTTAGCATAGGCATCCAATGCAATTGTCATGTAGGTGTCAGGGTGTTCATTCTGTGTATAGGACATTTGCCTTGGAATTCGGTTATATGGGTAAATGCAACCTAGGTATTATCTACACACATGTGTAACATGGATGCATTTGCTCTGTGCTGAAGGCTCATCATTCAGTCATGACAGCCTGGAATGACAGACACTGGACAACCTCATAATAACAGTAGGACATTGGCTCATTGTTTTGTTCTAGCAGTTGCCACCCGTACCATGACATCACTGCATGTGGCATTAATGTGCTTGGTAACAAATGCACCATGTAAGGTGACAGACAGCGGCAGAATTTGTGTATATGACCAATGTGAGATATACTTTGGGTAGCAGTCCTGCTAATAATGACAACTACTACCACAGCCGGGAGAGGTCATCTTGTCACCTGCACCTCAGTACCATTACACAAGGTGGCTCGCACATTATGCTTGCACATGCCACTGTTCCATGTATAATGCCACTGTCCACAACCTGCTATCATTGTATGCCTTTCAGGGCAGCAAGGTGTGTGACACATGCTGTAGGTAGCATCCACCTGTACGACCCAGGTAACCTATTGTCTGTCATGTCCAGACATGCATGAATGTGTATATGTAACATATAGATGTCAGTACGTCATGTACATGTATGCATGTGTATCATACAGCACAGACACAGATATATCATTTACAGGCCACATACAGGTATCAGGTAGTAAACCAGCATGATGTGCATATATACTGACAGGTAAGGTGTACCTAATTGTAAACCTGTGTGTTTACAATAGGAGTCCATTACAATATGCTCTGTACATGTAAGTGTTTGAGCATGCACACTGTGGCCTTCAGTGGTTAGAATCAGTGCATCCAACAAGCCCTTTGTTACTAAGTGTATGAGCATGCCCAGTATAACCTTGTGTAGTTGTAGTCATAGTGCATCCCAAATGGCCCTGTGCTACTAAGTGTATGGGCATGCCCACTGTAACCCTGTATAGTGATAGTAGTTGTTCATTCTGCAGATGGCCATACTCCAGTTCAGGTTTCTGTTGTGGTACAACTACACCTCTCAGGCCTACCTGTGGATGGTGTGTCTTGTTTGTGCATACAGGATGTAATGGACACCTACTTTAAACACAGGTCTACAGCTATGTACTTCGTGACTGTCAGTCTTCCTGTTGTTGTCCTCAATTGTAAAAAGGCAGTCTGACTGTCTTGGGATGTGTAATCTCTGTGGCGCATCTCATAACTGTGTAGTACTGTAATAGTGATCCTTAGATAGGCGGGAGTTCTGATCCCACCACTGGCAACTGTGTGCATGTGTTTGTGTGTGTCTCAGCAAATGCTCGAGTGTGTGTGTCAGCATAGGCTGAGTGTGGTTGTGTGTGTGTATTTGTGTCTGTATCCTGTCATGACAGCGGGTTTTGATCATTCCAAAGAGATACCTCCTTTTGCACTGGCCTTTATCCTCGTCAACCTCTATACCTCTCTCTCTCTTCCCCCCTACCCATTGCAAGTAATCGGTCCTGTGATGTCACCAAGCTCAGACGTGGAATCAGTAAGTGTAATTGTACGTGTTCTGTGGCACATACCCCAATTGCATACCACTGTACTAGTTACCTTTACATAGGCAAGACGTGTATGCACAATACTGGCAAATAAGTGCATGTATGTGTGTGTGACTACCCTGTAGCCAGGCATACACATGTGTAATGTCTTTTAGACACATGTGTAATGTCTTTTAGCACACCATGGCAGACATCTGTGGTGACCAGTGTCTACAAAGTATTACATAGTTAGGAATGGTAAAGATTACACAGTCAAACACTACTACAGTTGGGTATGTTATTTCCCTGTGCCACTGTCGAGCAGTGACACAGAAGTGGTCTCCGGGGTGTAGGTCCATACCCATCATTCCCCCACCCTAACTCCACAATCCCCGAGGTAAATTACATTAGCCATCATTCCCCACCACAAACTCCGCATACACAACAGCCATCCATTCTCTGGTGAACTGCTTATGATTTAAATGTTATAACACAAGAGATGCCTCTGTTTTGTGTACACGTCCGTCCCTTTGGAACCCTTCTGTGTCACAAAGGGTGTTCAGATGTGTGTGTGTGTGTGTGTGTGTGTGTGTGTGTGTGTGTGTGTGTGTGTGTGTGTGTGTGTGTGTGTGTGTGTGTGTGAGTGTGTGTGTGTGTGTGTGTGTGTATATATAAATATATATATATATATGGCTATGGCTGTGTCTGTGTATATATATATATATATATATATATATATATATATATGTGTGTGTGTGTGTGTGTGTGTGTGTGTGTGTGTGTGTGTGTGTGTGTACACATCCCGTAGGTGCCTATATATATATATATATATATATATATATATATATGTAGGTATGACAATTGTACAGATGTAGACTTGTCTTTTTTGCTTCACAGAGTACAGTACATTCAAGGGTACTGTACATATATACACAAAGGGACTGTCCCATTTGTTTCCAGTACTGTGGAATACCTGTAGTAGGATGTGCATTATAGACTCCATGCAACATGTGTACACCCCATATGCCTTAGTGGTACATCCAGTGACCTCAGTGTGTCAATTAGGACTGCAAAAGACACTTTTAAGCAGGTATAATTGTGTTTTTGTGACAGTAAGCAGTGGGTACACGCAGGTAACAGACATGTACAACCCACGGTACACGTGGAATGCCCTTCTTTGGCAATCCTGCTGATGTCACCCAGCTACGTATACACCTCTGGGACTGCTGTAACACAGTATTCTCCGTAGCGGGACTGTAACTGCATATTGCTGTAGTGTGATAAACTAGTTAGGTTAGGGTTCTATTCTAAGGGAGACCAACTGTGTGTGTGTGTGTGTGTGTGTGTGTGTGTGTGTGTGTGTGTGTGTGTGTGTGTGTGTGTGTGTGTGTCTCTGTCTGCCTGAGACAGGAACAATGCTTTTTAGAGTATGCATACTCTTTACAACTCACATGACCACCTTTGGCTATCCTGCTGATGTCACCCACCTAGGAATACACCTCTAGGACCACTGTAACCCTATATTCTCCGTAGCGCATGCTGTAACTCCGTATTGCTGTAGTGTGATAAACTAGTTAGGTAGGGGATCTATTCCAAGACAGACCAACTGTGTGCATGTGTCTGTCTGCCTGAGACAGGAACAATGCTTTTTAGAGTATGCACACTCTTTACAATTCACATGACCACCTTTGGCAATCCTGCTGATGTCACCCACCTAGACATACACCTCTAGGACTGCTGTAACCCAGTACTCTCCATAGTGCGTGCTGTAACTGCGTAATGCTGTAGTGTGATACACTAGTTAGGTAGGGGTTCTATTCCATGACATGGCAGGTGTGTGTGTGTTTGACAGTCAGAGCCTGTGTGGAGGTGGCTGTGAGTGTCTAACCACTGGACATGTTGGGGAGTGAATTTTGTATTTTTCCTAAATGTTGTCTGTCTTATATGTCACAATGTCCATCTCACGAGGAGTACAGATATCAGTCAGCCAAGGGACTGTGTTGGCAAGCCATACCCCTAAATCTGGCAAAGGGCCTGGTGAACAAAGTATGCAACCCTAATATTAACCGGAATACGTCCTGAACCCATGCGTCATACACAAACACACTTGCCTAGAATATCCTGCTATGTTGCTAGTACCTTGCACAATGATGACAGATAGTAGGCATGGTGTGATTGCAGTGGGCTGTAGAGGGCATGGCACCATGTACAGCAGTACAATAGGCACATAACTGCAGACAATGAGCCTTCACTATGTTCCCCACTGGATGCCTGCAGCATATGCGGTGCCATCAAATGTGATCCACAGAGGCCATACAATGCCTTACACATGTGCCCTGTATGGACCGATGCCACTGACACCATGTAATACTTGTATCATGCTATCAATGCAGGTGCAGGGTCAACCTGCTGACTATAAGCAGGTTCTGCCATTCCAGGCCAGTATTGGCATATTGGAGGATAATGGTATGTGTACACAACATGTGCCTGCCAAACCAGGTACACCTGTACATGTCACTGTACATTATTGTGGGACATGCACATCCCAGGCAATGTCCATGTCAAGGACTATCAAACACAGACATGGCATCCATTGCAAAGCTATGGTCATACACAATGGTAACCAGGATGTCAGGACAGTTCATACAATACCCATCTGTGTGGGGCATTGCAGACACTACACCCCTGTACCACACTGCACACCATTGTCGGGTGGTGTGATGCCAAGGATTACCCCTCACCCAGCCATGTACAGCCATCTTGCACAGCCAACCACTACAAACCCATGAAGAAATGCACACATGCATGTCAGTACTGGTGCCTTGTGTCTGCATGTGGGGTATGATGCTCCCAACCACAGTCACTCCCAGTATAACTCCCATTGGCATACTGACAGATGTCAAACACATTCACATGCCCTAGCCCATAGAACCTCTGGATATCCCCTGTGGTGCATGTAGTACCTGTGCATTACTGCAGTGTAGCAAACTAAGTGGTTTGGGAGTGTATTTGTGGGCCTGGCAAAGAGTGTCAATGTGAGTCCATTAGAGAGTGTGGCTGTGTTGACAATGACATCCCTTCATGTGGACAGCCATGTGTGCTACACCTAATGTCTGTCTACTATATCTCTGTTGCAGATGTCGCACACCAACACACATATATGTTCTTACGGCACACCAACATGTCAATTTTGTGGCACAAGGAGTAACTGCATGCATTTGTAATAGTAATGACTAGTCAGTCAGGGGTTTGAACCCCTGTACTGGTAGGTGTGTGACAGACAATGCTTAGGTTTTAGTCTCCAAGCCCTTCTCTGATGTACATTGCCTCTGTCCGTCCCTCCCACACACTCTCTGGTGGATGTGGAGGTGTACACCTGCTCAGCAGCAGCTTGTTTATTGTAAGTGATGGTCATGTTCGGGTGATGGCCTCTGCACCTATTGCAGTCCTCCTCTAGCTGATTGCATGTGGAACAGCTGCAATTATGTTCCCATAGCCATTCGCATGAAAAACACAGTACAATATCTAGGGACATCATGTTGGTGTTTGCCCATGACAGTCACTGTGAGTGGTACCTGGATCTGGTGTTTGGTAAACGGCATCACATATGATATCTGGATGTTCCTCAAACAACATACACAGTGGAAAATAGCCTAAAGACAGGAGGGTGATGTGCCAGACATGATTACAGCATGTAAGTGTAGCTATGCTTCATTGAGACAACTGCCTGTTTAACAAGGTGTGTGTGATAATGACTATTCTGCATGTTTTAAAACTGACGAGACAGTGCTCTGTTTGTGAGGGACCCCCATCTGTAGGGCCATCCATGGATTGGTCAGTGCGTGGAACCATTTGTTTCCTGTGTTACTCACTGAACACACATCTGTGAACAGCAGGAGCATAGTGTGAGGATTGCAGCCAGTACATGGTGATAGTGATGAGTTACTGCCATCGCATCCCTGACTGGACATATGTCACATGAAACAGTGGTATGACAGACACTGTCTGGGGTACTCAGTGACATACCAGTAATGGGCCACTGTTCATAGCTGCTGTCACATGTCTTCTACATGTTGTACAGATGTCATGCAGTATATATGCATGTGTTGTACTCTCACTGCAACTGTATACCATCTGTTGTGTTGGGTTGATGGTCATATCTATGCATGCTGTTGTACATAATCCTGAATGCTGTTGACTATTACTAAGCCATATATGTGTTTAAACTGCAACACCATAGGCTGTATGGGTTTGGAGGTCCCGGCAGAACCTCCTGTCCCACATCAGCTGGCCATGGCACTGTACACCAGCATATCTGGAGCCCAGCCTTTGACCTCCACCTCTGTTGGCTCTGCACTGCCTTCTGGTGGTACCACTACTGAGGATGAGGCTTGTCCCCCCGGGAGCAGGTCCAGACAGGGACATGTCCGCTGTCGTACAGTCCTGGACATGGTGCAGAGGGGGTTCAATAAGGGGTTTTGAAGCCAGATATGCCAGCTCAAGGGCAGAGTGTCACATTTACAGGGTGTGGCTGCCCCTCCTGGACAGCCCCCAGCACTACCACCTTTGCAGCTGTTTTGGTGCAGTGGTGGCTCCCCATGGCTGGGGACCTCCGTCCCACTGTTTCCATCTGGGGACTCATTGGCTTGTGAATGCTGAACACCCCTCCCCGTCTGAGGTGTATCCCCCCACATGTGTCATATACTGACCCTGTATGCTGTCATGTCTGTCATCTAACCCTACCTATCCTCCATGAGCATACCTACTCTCCTTCCCCCACATCCCACTCTCACCCTACGGAAACAGAAAGCCAATCGGTTCCTAGAACAACATTTGCCCCATACATAGCTGTCCATTTCACACACGTGCCCACTGGACACATGTAACTCTTTTAATATGCGTCACAACATACTCCAGTTGTTCTCACCCCTGTCTCTCAGGCGCACGATCCTAGTATGCACATGACTCCTAAATGTTCCAGGTACACGTGATGCGGCTGACCTCATTGTACACACAACACTACCAGTCCCTCTATGGTTACCCCATGTACCTTTATCATGATAATGACTTTGCACACAGCACCTTGCAAGAGTTCTGTTCTCACATAATGATTGGACAGGAACTGTTGTGTTAATGTAAATAACATGAACAGAGTGATGTATATGGCCAATGTACAAATGTTTGCATGTATGACTGACACATGTCTGTCTGAGGGAGTCTTGATATTACATAGGATGACACCACTACATAATGCAGGCATTGCTGGTGTTTCCCTTTTCATTCCTTTGTAATGCTTTGTTGTCACCTGGGATGTTCCTGATATATCTATATATATATGTATGTATCTATATGCTGGCTATAAACACTCACACATACATCTACATGATGGAATACATTTCCTATACTGTTGAATGACTGCACTGGATGATATGTTTGTGATAAAGTCTGATGTCTGTATATCTGCCATGGCTTAGTGGTAAATCACAATAGCTGTGTGTGCAGGGTCCTGGTTTTGAGCCTTGCAGAGGCCATTTATTTGTTGCTGGCCAGAACAAGGCCATTGGATACGGTGTGATTAAGGCACATTAAAACAGTTGTGAGCGGGTGTGCATGGGTTTGCGCGGTGCTAAGTAATGCTAACCTGTGGTTACAGTTTCTTACACTCAGTTAGCCTCTACATTGCTTTACCAGTGTAATACTTGCATACTGCTGGCCAAACAGGCTTACATCTGCTTGCTCCCACACTTGCAACTGCACTGCATTTGGTGTTTGCATCTGACACTCATGCCACTGCGTGGGTGTGAGGACTACGATATTACCTCATGATGCCTATTACATCGGATTACATGCCTATGGTATCGGGAATGGCTGCTCATTAGGCGACAGCATGCCATTTGACTGTACAGAATCCGCGGCCTGTCCAGAGTTTGATTCATATCAGTGGTGTGTTCCTCTTACAATCTGCACCCATCTGGCTAATATATGGGAACTGACACTCTTCAATACAAACAAGTAATTGGGATTTGGAACCCACATCCTTCAGCCGAGTCATGCTACTGCATACCTAATATTCTATCATCTTTCTAAGGTTGTCAGTGGAATATGTGCTTTCTGTCCCTACCAGACCCCTCAGACGATTGGGGAAATATAAAAAACTGAATAAGGGACACGGCATAACAATATCAGGGACACATTTAAATTATTGGTGATATTAACCTGACACATTGACAGACTCAGAGCATATGAATTCATGCACATTGAGGTAAATGATGTTTATAACTCTTAATTGTTGTGGTTATTCATTACGTGTAATTCACCACCTTTCCCCCATATGTCACTAGTTTTAGGAGGGATTACGTGGGGCAGAGTAAGAAACTGAGTCAAAATCTGGGACATCCCTGGAAATCAGGGACAGTTCAGAGGTACAGTCCCTATTTGTTCCCCCAATGGTTTATGTCCTATCCAGTGGATGTGCTCTTAGGGGTTGATAGGTATGGGTGTCAGCTATGCCTATTTTGGAATATTACTTACATCCCTGGGGCGGTCCTAATATGACTTTGCCAGCCAACACCTGCACGCCTAGGCCCATAATTGCATACCCATAGTTCCCCCACCTGCCACTCCTCTACAGCACTCATCCTTACTGTGGATGCAGGTGGGGTATAAACACACCACTACACACTGCCCACTCTCCCCGTGTTGGGACACATTTCGTACATTGTGTCGACCCATGGTTTATCAGGCTTGCACAACCTACTGGTCTGTGTACATCTACAGGCTAGTTTGATAAGTCATTACTGGGACTGCCTCCGATCATTAATTTTTGGTGTCCCACAAGGGACATCGATGTCTATGTTTCAGGATTAGACCTGGCAGGTCTCTCCCACTGGTAGTATCCTGCCAGTGGTCTGGGAAGCAGTGGTGTGTTTACCTTTATTGTGTGTCTGTATGTCTCACTGGCCTAGCTAGGGGGGGTGGGGGGGGTTGATGCTACGTGTTACACATCTGTTTATTGAACCCCTCACCCCCATATGCATGGCCTGTGAACATATACATGTGTGTATTTACAGTCACATATATATATATATATATATATATATATATATATATCTGTTTACATTACTATATACAGATATATCTGTATATGTATGCATACATGTATATTTATATTTTGCTGTCTATTGGTATATATATATATATATATATATATATATATATATATATATATATATATATATATATATATATCACAACATATGGGTCTCTGGGTGTCTGCATATATATATATTTATATGTGGTATGTATCTGTATTCTGTCTCTGTGAGTATACATTTGAACTACGGAGAGGGAGAGGCTTATCTCTATGTCGCTATGGGTAGATATACACACATACCTCTACATATATATGTCTACATATGGTTATTCTGTTCCTTGTCATATAGATTACACTTTGCTGCAGTGGGACTCATAGTGGCTGTGGCTGCTCACTGGGCAATGCCTCTGCCAATGAACACATTCACTTACATCCCTAGGGCTGTCCATATAGGCCATCAGCCAACACCTGCAAACCTAGACCCATAAGCGGCTACCCATAGTTCCCCCACCCACGCCTCCTCAACAGCACCCATCCTTACTCTGGGTCCTGGTCTGTTCTGGACACACCACTACATGCTGCCCACTCTCCACTTTACGGGACCCATTTCATACAATTGTCTCAGCCCATGGGTCATCAGGGTTTCCCACCCTTGTATTCTGAGTATGTATACACTGCGGCCAGAATGGCCAGTCTATCACCTTCTTTTGGTCTTGGCAATTTTTGAGGTGTCCCTCAAGGGATGCTCCAGTCTATGTTCCAAGATTAGAATTCACGGGTACACTGTGTACCCCCCGGTTGTATCCTGCCTGTGGTCTGGGGAGCAGTGGACTCTTTACATTGTTAATGTGTATGTTTCCCATGTCCAGTTGGGGGTGGTGGAAGGGTATGCTACGTGTTTCATGTTTCTTGCTTGGGCTCCTCACTTCCATTGGCATGGCTTGTGAACATATTTCATTCTTGTGTGCTGTTTCCTATCATAGCTGTATATCTGTGTATATCTACGCACACACACACAGACACACACACACACACACACACATATATATATATATATATATATATATATATATATACGTATATGTATATGTCTGCAACTATATATATATATATATATATATATATATATATATATGTGTGTGTGTGTGTGTGTCTATATATATATATATATATATATATATATATATATATATATATATATATATATATATGTGTGTGTGTGTGTGTGTGCGTGTGTGTCTGTAAAGCAATACATACCCCACGCAAACGCACTTACACATGCGTACTGGTGTTTATATATGCTTGACCTGCTTATTAGTGCCTTATTCATTATGACACTGACACTTCACTCCAGTTATCTCTTAATTAATATTTTGCAGGTTATACTGCTGACAGATGTCGCAATATGTTCATGTACAGATTGCCGATGTTAAATGGTATGTGATAATGTGGGATTCGGTACGGGAATGTCTGCTCGTTAGGGGGTTACTCTAACCAATGCACCATTGCTGTGCTGCTTCATTTGCATATATACCCATATACCCATGGCTCCTGGTTCCCCAAACACACACCCCAATGCCTCCCCAACACTGCTGTCATCCATTCTCCAGTCAGACAGTCAGATTCTCAGTGTATCCACACCACTACACATTGGCCACTCCCTACTCCTATAGACCCATCCCATCGGTTGACTCACTCCACGTATCCTCAGAACTCCCAAATGTTTGGTCCACAAACATTGGTGACATGAGCGACCAAAAGAATACTATTCACAATTTTTGGGTTGTCTCACATGGGACACGCATGTGTTTATGTCAAGATTAGACTCTATACTTCATTACATCCTTACTCCCGTTAACATAACACTACAATTAATTAATATGTATGACTATGTGGTAACGCACACGTTACACATGAGAGCCTAATTACGTACTTGTTCAGCATATTTCTTTTACAAATAGACCGATTTAGTAATTGACGTTTCCATAGCAGGCAGATCACAGGAATGATTCCATGTGTGGGGAAGTCCTCACATTTGATTATTGTCAGAACAGCACTGACTTTGGACATTGTACACACTTCTGCATTTTAGCAGTTTCGTCTCGTCCCTCTTCTGCATAGCCTATTATTCTATCTACTGTCGAGGTTTGTAAGTGCACATTCATGTTATTTATGTGTGCAAATGGAATGAATGTGTTACAGAGAATGTACTTCTACATATTGATGTCTGCATGTGTGTATGCATATATACCTATAACAAACTTCCTGACCTCCATGGGGCGGTCCAATTAGAACCAGGCCATCACAACCCTGGCATGTCTGGCTCCATAATTTCATAACCATAGTTACTCCACCCCACCTGTGTTCAAAATACATGCATACCTTCCATTGTCCACTTGTTACTGCAGCCATGACATACCTCCACACATTGCCCTCTCCAGAGCGTTAGGGGCCCTACACGTATGTTGTCCCACCCCATGTATTCTCAGGCTCTCCCACCATTTAGTCCTTGAACATACCTGCACTTGCTTGTGCAATGGTCAGAAGGCAAATGGTCTATCTAATTTTTGCGTAGTCCCATTAGGGACTACCCTCTGTGTGTAAAGTAGACTTAGCAAATCAACAATGTTACTCCCACTGGTAATATCCTGCCTGAGGTGTGAGTAGCAGTGCTTTGCTCACTCCTGCCCAGCTGGATATGACATTCGCTGACAGCGCTATATAATACTGGGGCTGCTGTTGATTCCCTTCTCATTCCTTTTGTATGCTTTATTGTTACGTCATTTTTTCTTCATAGATATATATATATATATATATATATATATATATATATATATATATATATATATATATATATATATATATATATATATATATATATATATATATATATATATATATAGATAGATATATATATGTATATATATTATATATCTGTATATACTTACTTACATTTCCTATGCTGGGCACTGCTTAGACCCACGCATGTGCACTCAGACTTGCTTACTGGTACCTATATGTGTTTACTGCTGCTTATTTGTGCTTACACCTGCTTACTAGTACCTTATTCATTATGACAGTGCCACTTTACTTGAATGATATTTAAGTTAAATATCTCATGCGATACTCATGTCGGTTTTACGGCAAAACAACATTCATTCCTCATGGAAAATTATACGTGCTATTGTTGGGCTTGAACCGTGAATGCCTGTTTGTTAGGTGGATGCTCTAAACACTACACTATTGACATGTTGATTCCTCTTGTTTTTCTCTATTTGAATGAATATGATGTGTAAGCTACACTCGGCACAGGGCAGCGACGTGCAGACACGCTGCGCTTTGCTTGCACCTTCGATATTGCAGCATTCGAATGTATAATAGGGACATAGGGACAGGGAATCTAATTGTGAAAGTTCTAGGGACAGGGCTCAACATTCCACTACGTGCTTGTGTGTTTACTACTTTGAGTGCATTTCACTGCTCGTGGACACTCTTTTATGCTTAGCATACATTTCGGTATCCATGGACACTGAATTACTGACATAGTATTAGGGGCGGGCTCTACTAGTAGGCATAGTAGGTTTTGCAAGTGTCGGGGCATGTTTACACCTCTGTTGAGCACTTGTACACGTCCCCTGTACTCACACATATTTCCTGTGCACATCGAGATTGCGGCGGCACGCCCTCATACATATTCATATGGTGCTGCTGCACCATCTGTAGTGAGGATGCTCGGCGCAAGGCTAAAACCGTCCTTGCACTGTGCTTCTTGAATCCCGGGGATTATTCACAAAAACACACTCAGACTTGAGCACCTAGATCTGAAGCCCCCTAAATTTAATAACACTCAGCTATTATTTACTCCACTTGAAATTAACCTCAAGAAATATAATGCTATTATAGCTATATAGCTATCTATATCCCTCCTGGAAACAACCTCACCATAATTAAGGATTTCCTACATGGTCTTCCTTGACATTTCTTCAGGAAACTATAATAATGGGGGACTTTAATACAAACTGGTCATCTTGTACCTCAGATTACTTCACTAATTTTATTAACTTCTATGGATTCTCTCAGTTAATACAATCCCCAACCAGTGTCGACAAACACACCAACAGACAATCAATACTAGACTGGATATTAACCAATAAACCCTCAAATGTCTACCAGTCTGGGTGCCTCCTGGACAGTATTAGTGACCATCTACCAACCTATGCTCAAACAATATCTACATGCCTCCAAAAATACCATACATAGACAAACACATAACACAAAAATACCTTTCTCCTCAAACTTTTATATCTACCCTCAAGAATATTGACTGGACCCCTTAAACAGTACTTCCCCTAGATGCTGCCATAGTGTACTTTAATAAGCTATTTCTAGACATACTGAACAGTTAGGCACCTCCAAGAACTATTAGAGTTAAATCAAACTATGACCCTGCCTAACTAAAGAAACCAATCAGAGACAACACCTGGTCATGATGCAAATCCAACAAAAACCAAGCCACCCTGGATTATTATCAGCATCTGAGAAATAAAGCCAAGAATCAGGTCACGAATGATAAAAAATCCTATTAGATAACTACCTAACAAAAATACCAAAATAACCACAAAAGTTCTGGGCTACTATAAAACAAATGCTACAACCCGGTCAATTCCTATCTCCAAAACCTACCACTGCAAATAGTATAGACAATATAGCTACTCGATTTAACACTTACTTCACAAACTCCATATTAACCCTAAAAAAAACAGCATTGCTCGTCTAACCATTCCCAATGCCCCCAAGAAAACAACCAGTGCCTTCTTCTTCCAGCACGTACAAACCAGCACCATCGAAAAATTACTCAACAAACTTAAACCTACGTCTCGGTTGACAATTTACCTTCTGAATATCTCAAACTAGCTGCTGATGCTATCCCTTACCCAGTCTCTATTTTGATCAATTGTACCATTATAAAACAGCATGCCCCCAACCCGGGAAAGTATCTTACATTATAGCACTCCATAAAGGTTGGTCCTCAGCAAACCTTTCTAACTACAGGCCAATTACTATCCTACCTCTTCTATCAAAAATCTTAGAAAAATGCATCCATTACCAGCTTATGAATTACTTACTGTCTAATAAACTTCTAACCAATTCCCAGCATGGCTTTTGATCCAAACATAGCACCACTACAGCACTTCTAAGTTTCACAAACACAGTTAACCAATTCAGAAACAGTGGTCAACTAGTCTCCTACATCTTCCTAGATATGTCCAAGGCATTTCATATGGTCTCCCATCAAAAACTCTTCAATGAGCTCTCAACTCTTAAACTAACCCATTCTGCCCTTGCATGGTTCCATAACTACCTATCTGACTGACAGCAAGCTGTCAAATGACTGTTCCTCTATGCTACCTGTTACATTAGGAATCCCACAGGGTTCTATCGTAGGGACACTCCTATTCACAACATTCACCAATAAACTACATAGTGCTACACACCTAGCCACAATCCTATAATATGCAGATGATTCCACACTCATCTGGGCAGCACTCTCACTCTTTCAACTACAACACATAAACCAGGAAGTCTTCTAAGCAGTAGAATCATGACTTTCTGATTCACAATTAATTCTCATTCCCAACAAAACCAAACTTATGTTCTTTTCAAACAAAAAAAGCTCAAACCTCAAATCTCCTTCCTAATATACTCATTAAATAATACCAAGATAGTGCCTGTATCACACACTAAGCTACTGAGGGTCACAACTGACAATAACATGAAATTCGATAAACACATATCCTTGATTATAAAAAAAAAAAAAGTTCACATAAAACTAGGTTCTCTGTACAGAATCAAACCCTCAGTCACTGACTCCCACAAGACAATCCATTGCCAGGACTCGTCTACTCTCAACCCTACTATACGCCTCTCCCATTTTTATCAATTTGAAGAAAACAGACCTAGTAAAACTAGATACTTTCCTCATACAGATCCCATGACTGCACAGCTTTACACCAAGTAAACTGGCTAAAATTACCCAATCTTCTAATATACAACAAACTTACAACAGCCTATAACATAGTATACCATCCTGACAAATGCCCAGCACTAACCTCTAACTAACCTCCTGCAACCACAATCTAACAAAAGATACCTCAGATCTTCTGAAAAAATTTTACTACAAGTCATGAATGCTAATAACAGTTTTGGGGATTCACTGTATTCCAACAAGATCTCCAAAACTTGGAACTCAGTCCCTTAGAAAATCCTAACCAATGCTAATAACTCAAAATTCAAAATACTTCTAAAGTCTCATTTAACTAATTCTTGGCTCTGCTCCAGTCCCCCACCTGGATGATTAAATTTCCTCATGCTTTGTAGAATTCACACTTTCATCTCTATCTACATATATTTTCTTCCCTCTATGTTGAAATCCTATGTCATCTCCCTTGTTAGATCCTGCATCTTTTTATCCTTTTGTCTCTATCTGGACTCTCCACTTATTCCTTTTATTCTTCACTTATCTCTTCCCCCAGTTTCTTCTTAACAAACATATTATTCTATTTTTCTTATCCTCTGTAATACCTTAAACAAGGTTTATTTTCTCAATAGCTACTCTCTAAGCTATTACTGGATTATCCATGTACTAAGGTCCTAGATATATATTTACAGCTAATCTTTATCTACTATGTACTTTGTTTAGATGTATTATTGGCTATTTTTATGTGCTTCATGTATTCTTATGTAAGTGCAAGTGCTTAAACATAGAATGTTTCTATAAGAAGTTTTGTTAATTATAATCTAATGGAACTTTTCTGCCTGGGCATCAGCTGGAATAGGACACCCACCCAGTCGGACTACCCCAGTAAATAAATGTCAGATAAAAAAAAATAAAATAAACTCGGCTTTGGTATATGTTATTAAGCTCCTGAGTTGTTTATTTCAATGTCAAGGATGCTATCATTTTTAGACAAAATGAATCCCTGCGTTATCTAGGTAGTTCCCATGATCTTGCCAATACATGATCTGCGCCACTGTTTCATATGGAGGGACTTTCCACTGTGCCATCAGGTTGGTAGATGTGCACCTTGCAAGCTTCGGAACCTGTTAAGGTTTGATACCAAGACCTAAGGTAGCAGGCCACTCATAATTATGTCGTATGATGTGTGTTGCTAATGATACTGAATATGCCTTGGAGCCATAGCTGAGGACCTGCACATGTAGCATCCAGTTGGTGGCAGAGGTTGCATACAACATGGCACTGTTGTACATATGTAACATCATTCAGTGTTGTCTAGACTACTGATGACTGCTTTGGTTGCCTGTACACATCTGGCAGCACATATCATTATTCCATGCTACATAGCATGTTGATCTGGAAACTCTTATATCAAGGTGGAGCATGGAACAGTGACTGACATATCTGTGCCAGCAGTGGAGGAGGAGTTGAACAAGAACTCTTTGGGGAAAATGGATGAGAAGTGGGTCCAATACACTGAGACCCTGTCAAAGATGTGTCTGGTCCACATCTATGAGCCATGACAAGACAAGCCCATAATAAAACATGCATTCACTAACAGCATTGTAGTGCATTGACTGGCCACACCATGCATCAGATATTGCCATGCCCACAAAAGTCAGAAGAGTGAACAGGGCATAATTATTATCACTTGCACAGGTAGGATGAAGAATGAGAGAACAGCAATGCTAGCACAAAAGGCGGGGTTAAGGGTGAAGGGATTGCTGGATTTCAAGGATCACTTCA
>NC_056741.1:1741353705-1741358705 GCF_019279795.1 Protopterus annectens | reverse complement strand
TCCTACCTGTCTTATATACCACTCTTGTATCTGTAAATTCTCAATACAATGGTTGCATATTAATGTTTGTGAATATCAATAAAAATGAAACTGCATTATTAAATTTGTTATTGTAAATATTGACTGCATTAAATTTGTTACATTGAAACTTTTCTCTCAAGGCATCTGCTGATGCCTAGTCAGTCTTTCTCAGTAAACTAATTCCAATAAATAATTAATAAATATATATAGTTATATAGATATATTGATATATGATTATATCATGAAAGGTTAAAAATATAGAACAGCAAATTCATCCTTACATGCTAACCCTAACTGTAACCCTGTCCTTAAACTCAGCTTACACAATTCTTACTTAAACACTTTCCTTAGCAGTATCACTGCACAAGACAAAAGTACACAGACCACACACAACACCAAAACAGGCTCACTAAATCTATCCCTTTACTTAGACATTACTCTGATCCTAAAAAAGCGTTTATCTTCCCTTATCCGCACTGTAGTAGTACGGCCTCCACAACAGCATACTTATGCGAAAATGCTGCTTCAGTGATCAGCATTTTCGCGTAAGTATGTTCGGTGATGAGTGATTCGGGAAAAAGTGCGTCTTTGATTAGTACGAAACCCATGTATATATATATATATATATATATATATATATATATATATATATAGATATAGATATAGAGAGAGATGGAGAGAGAAAGAGAGAGAGAGGTATACTCCACATGGGTCTATATTACAACATCGAACTACAACAAGTTTGAATGTTGTAATATCGAACCCTGAAGTCCGAAAGTGGAAAATAGAGAAGCCACGGAACATCGACTTTTTTCCCAGGGAAAAAGTCGGTGGGCCGTTTTCGTGGCTTTGCTATTTCCTCCACTGTGGTGCAATCTCAGAGTTGGTATATTTAAGTAGGGGGGTGTAGGGGGCACAGCCCTCCACTTCAGTTTAGGTTTAAGGTTAAGTTTTTTTTTTTTTTTTGGTAACGGAACAGCGATTTTTTTCCCTGGGGAAAAAAAATCGCTGTTCTGTGGTTTCGGTTTTCTTGGGTTTCAAATGTAACTGTTCGATATTACAAGAGTCAAACTTTTTTAAGTTCGCTGTTGTGATATAGACACCTCCACATACATAAATAAACACTAACACATGCAAACGTCAACATAGTGGCTTTGTGATCTGTGCATATAGAGTGCTTTTAAACTTCTAATAGAGTTAATTACCTTTAAGGGAGAGCAGGACTGTCAGGTGAAGTATATGAAAACCAAGTTGGAGATGTTTGCAGCCAGGGCAGAAAATGGGAAATGTTGCCAGGAACGTGAAGGATAGAAGTAGGGACACTCTTCAGGGGCTGAGAAAATCATGTTAACTACGAGATCTATCTACATGTCACATTGTAGGAACACACACCCTGAATATGAGAAGCTGCTCTCTTGTGTGAAGAAAGTGAGTTGCCTCTGTGACAATTCCTATTGAAAATTGGAGGGACTTAGTTTATTTTCTCTCTGTAAGCATTACATTGCTTATTTGGAAAAATAATATTGAAGTGTGTTAGAAAGTAGAAACCTGAACTATGATGTGATGTTCAGACTGTTTATTTCATGGAAGAACTGTTTAAAAGAACTTTGTATTCTAATTTATATTCCCCAAGATGAAGAAAAGCATATTTGTATTTTATCACTGTAAATAAACCCAAGTTTTGAAATCTACAGAACTGGCCATTAAGACAGTTTTTTTCTACTACATGTTACACACAGTTACTCTCTCTGTCTATATACATACATATCTATCTATATAGTTATATATCAGTATCAGTATCTCTCTCTCTCTCTCTATATATATATATATATATATATATATACGTGTGTGTGTGTGTGTGTATATATATATATATATATATATATATATATATATATATATATATATATATATATATATATATATATATATATATATATATATATATACACAAATTTATATGTCTGTATGGAAGCGCTACAGAATCCTGAAAGCCTAAAATCCTGAATACCAAAATCTTGAGACCAAATCCTGAAAACTCAAAATCCTGAAAACACACACGATACCAAAACTTACTATATTCCAGCACAAGCACATACAGAAACATATTACCCTTCAACTATATGCAGGGGGGCAAGAGTTGATGTATTTAAGTAGCAGGGGGTGTAGGGGGTGCAGGTGGGCTTGCCCCCTTCTTATACTTGGAGAAGAGTAATATGGTTTGTGTTTTATTTGTTTCTGTATGTACTTGTGCTGGAATATAGTAAGTGTTTGGTATCCTGTGTGTTTTCAGGATTTTGGTCTCAGGATTTTGGTCTTCAGGATTTTGGGCTTTCAGGATTCCATAGCGCTCCCATCTGTATATATAGCTGCTTTCTGTTTGTTTAAACATTCAAAATATTAAACATTCTTTTGTGTTAATTTTAATAAACAAAAATTTTAGTGCTTTAGAACAGATCAGTGCTTTGTCTAGGCCTTGTGGATGTAGAAAATGTGTTAGATGCTGCCAAGCTGAAATGGCAGATTAGATTAGCATCCAGTGTCTAACCTGGGCTTAAATAATGTGTTAAACATCAAATGCGTTTTAAGAGAAATGAATGTTAGATGATGAAATTTCATAGGTGTTCTAGTATCATGCGATATGATTGTTTTAGTGTTAATGGTATCTTTTTACTTTTTGTCCTCAGTTCTGAAGAAGTCCTGTGGACAAAAAAGCTAAACTAAGTTGCTAAATGAAACTGTTCTAGAAGCAGCAGTCTTTTCATGGTGGTGTATGCCATGGTTGTACAGCGGTAGCATTGTTACCTCACAGCAAGAGGTTCTCCAGTTCGATTCTTGGCTTGGCTTGGGAGTGCCTTCTGTGTGGAGTCTGCATGTCCTCCCCGTGGTTGGGTAGCATTCGAAAGACATGCGTGCGTAAATGGGCATGCCTTCGTTGAAGGTTGGGCGTCAAGCTGGCACCTCGGCATTTCATAAAAATCTACTGCCAATCATTAGCGGACTGGAGTTCCGCTGTGGCAACCCCTTACCAGGAGAAAGCCGAAAGACAAGCAACAACATTGATTTTTTACACGATACATTTTTTTATTGTTTTATAATTTGCTATACCCAAAAATGGGCAAATGGGGACTTCCATAATGAAGAGATTTTATTTTTCAGTCCTTCATTCCTTCTCTCATAATGTCCTTTTGGGCATTATATTTTCAGGAGCTTTGTCTCTGAAATGACAAAAAGTAATTCACTTTTTTCAAGAAATGGTGACAGTGTCCCTTTTCAATAATATTATAATTTGTGTCCAACTCTAAAAAGCTTTTTATATCACATTTAAAACTTCTTCCAGATGAAGCATCTACATTGATGATATTACTTATATATTTTGATTGCCTTTCCTAGCAAATTCTAGTACCTCCATCAACAAATGACCCACCTCCAGCTTATTAACATTTAGCAGCAGACTTGATCATATATCCTATTGATATAAATATGAAGAGATGTATCAAAGAATTGTAGGTGCCCTCACTATGGAAGCAATCTTATATAATTGGCAAAGGCTGTCCTTCACTAGATATCTACCCTACAGAACAATAACTAACTTGTCACCCTATATTTCACTTACCTTTAGCACTACAGTCTGTATTGCATCAAAAATGGAGAAACGTTCTTGTCTACATCTATCTAAATACATCCTGCACATGTTTTCAGTTATGAATCTGTAAAATGCTGAGTTACTGATGTAATGTGAATGCATCCATGAACTGTTATGGTTGTAGCATTGTGCATGCACATCACATCATGACTATGAATGTATTTACATGCTAACCTTGTGGTCATAACTGTGGAGGCTAAAGAAAAAATGCAAGGGTATGCCGTTATTAAACATTTGTAAAGATGTCATTAAAAAAAAAAACTTCACATTTATACATTGCCGAGCTGCAACAAAGGATTGCATTATTTAAGCATCAAGTGCCACAATGTTCGTATTATCAATATCCGATCATTTTAAATTGTAATAATGTGTATATGCAGATATCTGACTATTTGAAAAACGTATTTTCCACAAATCAACATGGTTTCTCCCCACACAACAGCAGTGAATATACATTACTTAACATCATGAATTCTATTAATCAAAGCAGAAACCTTGATCATTTCATGGTTGCTGTATTCCTTGCTTTATCAAAAACGTTTGACATAGTTTCACATAAAAAACTCTTAACTGGATGAAATGAAACTGGCCAATGCATAAATTCAAAGAGCTGGTTTAAAAGCTACCTATCAGATCAATCACAGTTTATTTGCCGACAAGTTACCTCCTCCCCTTTCAAATCCATAAGAATTTTGTATCTCATGGTTCAATACTAGGACCTCTACTATTTAGCAGATTCACAAGTAACTTATGTAAAATAGTTGATAATGTTGCAGTAATGCAATATAAAGATGGCACCACAATCATAACATGATTTCCAACATAAATACTTATCCAAACTGTCACTCAAGAACATTTTAACTCTATGAAAAAAATGGTTGTCATAATCCTAACTGCTAATTCCCTTTAGTTCCAAATCAATCCAGAGGAACACTATAGACTTCAAAAATCACACAGCTCAATAAAGATGTCATGAAACTGATAGCACATTCAAAAGTATTATAGGTAATAATATACTGATATTTAACATTTGATCAATACATTGGTTATATCATTAAAACTAATAATACCAAGTGCAGCATGTTTTATATAAATCTAGAGCACATCTACTAGAATTCGCTGTACTAACTACAACTTGTATATTACTGCTCCCAACTTTGTTATAACGTTTTTTCTATTTAATAAAAAAATGCATCAAAATAAATTAAACGCCTTGTTAGCATGGAACAGTCTTGCAACAAGATGTGCAATTTGCTGTAAATTTCCCTAATAGCACTCCTCATTGTATAGCAATACACAAAATAAGTTGTTTAGATTTATGTTTTCATCTAAT
>NC_056741.1:1741243705-1741348705 GCF_019279795.1 Protopterus annectens | reverse complement strand
AGAGGAGTCATTGATGGTTCTAGCTATGGAAAAGATTTAAAATTATTTGCAGCACACTCTAAAACTATAACCTTCTTGATGGTTAACAATTTTCCACAATCGAAAAGAGCATATTCCAAAAACTGGATATGCTGTAAAGCTTCACAAGCCATTAGTTGAAAATGCTGAAAAATATCAGTTTTGTCATTTTTGCAGCTGATTATTCTTGGTGTTAAATAGTCAGAATGGGCTTGTAACTTCTAATGACAATGATCCCATCTGCAATGTGGTTACTAGGACAATAGCAGGCTACATATCTTCCTGCTAGTGCATATCTTATTCATCATGTCTCTAATTACAACAAGCAGATTAGGAAATGTAATGGCATTATAAAAGATCAAAGCAGAAATTGCTGTTTTTGTAGCTACACTGCTCACTTTAAAATCTGAAAGTCTGTCAGTATTTATTGTCTGCATAAAGTCTTAATAACCAAAGCTTTATTTGTCTAGTAAAGGTTGATGAACCTTTGGGCATGTTTCATACAATTGCTGAAGTATTTCTACCTTCAATATGTCCACATATTTTTAATTTTATTTACTTGTTATCCATATAAGCAAACTGGTGCATTATGTATCCTTCTCAACCAAGACAGTGGCCAGAGGAACAGAGGCAAATGTAACAAATATGTGGACAATTCAGTATAGTTTCCCCGGCATGTTTATGGGAGGTGAGAGGAAACTTGGGCACCAAGAGGAAATCCAAGCACATATATGAATAATAATACTTACATAATACTTACATACTTAATAATACTTGCATAATACTTACATAATAATGCTTACATAATACTTACATACTTAATAATACTTACATCAGTGAACATCAAATGCAGGATTGTCAGCTGGAACTTCAACATCATGATTGTTTGGTACAGAAACTCAGAATATGTTTCTGCATTCATGCTCTTGAATCTGTTAGCTTATTCTAAGGTTGCTGGTTCAGTTCTAAGTCACCAGACTTCAAAACATGTACTGCCAGAGGGGTATACTGTATTTGGACTAGTATTTGCTGTTTTTTGATGTGTTTTATTCTACACAGGATGACTGATATACACAATGCTGTCTACTATAACCAAATGCTGGTGTTTATAATGAACTGCTTCAGAAAATCTTGCACTCTGTTATGAATTTACCAAAGGAGGACACTAGAAGTGTTTAATGCCAGAGTGGACGTACATTGTGCCGGGTCACAACCATGCTGTTCTGTATCACACAATGTATTTTTATATTGCTGTAACATTATAGATGTGTGCATAGTACAGTATGTGCACAAAAGATGGAACATTTGTTTTTCAGTCCTGTTGTCTGATAGTTATATTATGTATTGCCATGTCATGTGTTCTCATTCCTAACTGTATGGTATTTGTTTTTAACATTTGTGCATATGGCCTGACCTGATTAAAAAGCATCACAGACTGCAAACATACCAGTGTGAACTGAAACAATCATCATAAACACCTACCCTTTTGAGAGACAATTATGCAGAATTAGATTGCTATATGAGAGAAAATATATGGTGTTCTCTGTGATCCCATTTTACAGAAACACCTAAAACTCAATGCAAATAATTTTCCCAGGGCAATATCAAGTGCCTAACATCTTCTGGGGATAGTTCAACTCCAAAAGGTATCTAGCATGAGTTATCCCATTCACATGCTCTAGTACAGTGAAAAAAGATTTGTTTCATAAAGCACATGCTGGGCAGATTACAAAAGACTTGCTCACGATGTATGTGACCACTTACAGTCAGAGCAAATCTTTTGAAATCTGAACCCCTCCCTCGTTTTGGTGTAAGCCCTTTTATATATAGCCTTTTACACCAAAGTGAGTCATTTACACTGAGAGCAAGTCTTTCAGAATCAGGGCAGACTTACACTGAGAGCAACTATTTTGGAATCTAGCCCCTTGTTGTCATAGCCAGCCTTAGGCATAGGCCAACTATGCAGCCACCTAGGGCGCCGCTATATTAAGGACGCTTTTCCAGTATTTATTTGGTGTAGGTAGACCAGGATGTGGGCACCAGGTGGTGTGTGGGGTAGCCATGGAGCCCTTTTGCCTAGGGCACCAGTTGACTTAAAGCCGGTCCTGCTTGTTGTTACAGGAGGAAAGCAGCCATCATTCATTGATTCCTGAATATAAAACATGTGCTGTCCTTAATTGTTTATTGATGTTTTATTTTCCTTTTGACATGTTTTCACTTTTGTCCCAGCCAGGACTGAACTATTCTCATTGCTCTTGCTTACCAGGATGGGGTCTGGCTTCTTGCAGTCCTAAATTAGATAAATGAATGAATGAATGAATGAATGAATGAATGAATGAACTTAAAATGGTACCTATATTTTGTGCAAGGTTCTCTAACTGCAATTATTCCAATATTCTTTGCATATTTTGCAAGCTGATGAACATTATAAAGACTGGAGTTGTTGACAAGACAGGTACCATTGACCTTAGCCACGACCTTACATGGGAATTCCACTCCATTCATGTAAATATCTCTGTGGCATTCTTGTCAACCTGCTAAAACTGAAAATAGGTAAAAGACTCATGAAGAGTATGCATATCCAGACAAAAATCTGGGCAGCTAATTACCATAAAATTTAAGTATGAAATAGCTCATAGCTCTTTCCCACATCAAATATGGGTGTTGAATGCTGGCAGAATCCTATTTATAAAATTGGGAATAGTAAAAAATTCATGCAAAAGGAATTAAATTATTGGAGCCACCAGTGTATTGGGAATGTAATCTGGTTTCTTGTGTACTAAACAACTTTGACAATTTGTGTGGTGGGCAAGATATGAGGTTGATTCAGAAAATCGTGTGAATGGGTATTTGAAGCCTGAAGACATGACCTTTCCACCAATAAAAGCTACATTATGTGAAGGGGCTAATGAAGCCTGCAGATACCTAAGCAAAAGTAATTGCCCTGTAGTCAACTTTGACTCATGATGACTTTATGGGAAGACCCCATAGGGTTTTCATGGCATATTATAGAAGTCAATTGCCAGCACATTTGCCTGTGCAGATACCGCTGCTGCTCAGGTCTCTCAATTGGTAATCATGTACCTTAACCTCTGAGCTATTAGGCTGGGGTTATAAATATGTACACACTTGTAAAAAAGGTTCATTTGAGAGGTCTACATTGTGGGTCTGACTGCACTGCGTGTCTGCTTCATATTCAGTGATGTTCTAACAAAAATAGACAATTTCATCAAGTAATAATATAATGTAAGAAATGTTATTTCAACACCTCACTGATGTTCAAATCTACTTGATAATGGACTTGCAGAAAGTGGGTGCTGAGCTCCTAAGTGTGTCATCAACTGAGGTGCTATCTGCCTGAGTTGGTGGTAGCTCAGGTGGATATAAAAGATCCCATGGCAGCTATCAAAAAGAGTATGGGAAGTTCCCTGATGCCCTGGCCAAAATTCCCCTAATAGTATAAATACTACCTCAGGTCTCCCCTGAAAACAGGTAACTAACTCAGTGAATTAAGCATAAATAAATAAATTTTACCTCTGCCACATCACTTGGTTCCTTTTCCACATTACCATCCAACCTCACCACTTCCTAAAAATAAATTGTACCTCTGCCACATCACTTGGTTCCTTTTCCAGATTGCCATCTGACCTCATCACTTCCAAAAAAAGAAATTTTCCCTCTGCTATATCACTTGGCTCCTTTTCCACATTACCATCCGACCTCAGCACTTCCAAAAAAATGATCTGCCATCTCACCCCATGAAATTGCAGAACTGTCACCTGGATCATCTTTCTTAATTATTTTTAACAGAACATCATCTGCAAGCCCCTCTGATGCCAGAGTTCTGTTATCTGCACCACTTCAACAGACTCGCTTCTCCATGGAGACAGCTAAATGCTGCTCATTTGTAACATCCACCACATGGGAGTCTTTGTTTACATTCTGATGCTCCATATCAAACATTTTTTTCTGCAAATGTTCACTTTTCATCTCCAAGCTCGCTGTTGCTCTAACAACTTCAAAACATTGGGGAAAGTTCCCCAGTGCTCTGGCCAAAATTCCTCCTAGTAGTATAAGTGCCACCTCAGTTCTCCCCTGAAAAGAGGTGACTAACTCAGTCAACAAAGGATACATAAATAAACATACTTATCTAGAAAGTAAATAAAAACACCACTCAACAAACAGTGCATCTTTTTGCTGAAGATTTTTTTAAGATTGTATAAACCAGTATAAAATATCAGAAGACTCAGTTGTTTTATATACTGAATACAAAAACAATAGTAACAGTAACCTCTAAGCCTATAATATATTTAAAATAGTTGGAAGTAGGAGCTTTCATTAAGCATGGTAGCACTTTTCTATACAGACTCAATAACCATAGACTGATGAAGTCACTCTAAGCATTCCTCCCTTACCCTATTGCTGACAATTTTGTGTCTTAATAGTCACTATACCTTATGACGGATATTTCTTCTTCTTCTCACTAAACATGACCAAGTTGTTAATAGGAGATTATCTATATTCTAACACTATATCTCTAGTGAAAGAGAAACCAGCATCCTTCAAGAGCCACAGACTCTAGAAAGTAAAAAAGGCAGTTTGCCTGCTTTAATATCAAAGGTCCTTGGTGGCACAAGAGTGATGAAGAATGTAGCAAACTGCAAAACAGAAAGAGATACCCTTTCACCCAAAATTAATTTCCTGGACATAGCACCGTCCTTTCTGGACACTCACATGCAGACCACTAAGGCCATGCAGAGGGGACAAAATAAAACCATCAGAATCCTGCAATATGAAACTGAAGACTTACATAATCAGAGATACCGAAATAACTTGCACATAGCTGGCATAAATTAAGGGGATTAGTATGTGGTGGTGGTGCTGCAGTAGCGTTGTCGCCTCACAGTTAGACGTTGCCTGTTCGATTCTCAGTTAGAGCGTCCTCTGTGTAGCGACATGCGTGAGTGGGCATTCCTTCGTTGAAGGTTGTACGTTAGGCCCAGCAAGCCAGTACGTAAAAATCTACTGCCAATCATTAGCGGACTGGAGTTCCGCTGTGGCAACCCCTAACCGGGAAAAGCCGAAAGACACAAACAAGTATGCAAACATATCTGCTTTTTTAGAATATTTTCCACCTCTTAGAATCATAACTGAAATAATCCACAGAGCTCGACAACCTCCAGGAAACTCAATGCAGCCCCCCGAGGCAAAATATTTTTACATTTCTCTGCTTGTCTGATAAATTATAAATCTTACAAGGGGAATGAGAGGGAAACCTTTTTGAGCTGGCAAGGACTAATGTAATATAATACCAGGGCTTTTCCAAAGAATTAGCAGCCCAGAAAAAAAATGGCTTATCTGTTTGTCACTTAAGTTACAAGAATGGTTTGCCAACTTTCTTTAAATACTTTGCTAAGTGGATAAAGTAATCTCAGTAGATTGATATCCTAGATGAATTTCTCATTTTTTCTGGGTAAATTATGTACTGAAGCTGATACTGTTACCCTGAAACCTGTTCATCAATCTGCAATGAAATTCAGAGGAGCAAAATAGCTAAGTTCCGAAAAGATCATGGAAAATTTACTGGTGTGCCATGCTTGCAAAGCAAGCCCCCACACACACACACACACACACAATTCTTGTCATCCATAACAGCTAGAAAGTGCTTCATGAATATACTTGTAGCACTAATAAAATACGGTGGAATATGTTAATCTGCCAATTCTTCCAAAGATGTTCTGGTAATAAATATGAGGTACTGTCTTACAAAGACAGGTAGAACACTGAGATCATGGTCTGTGCTGCCATGGAAAGACATCCTGCCAATCAGCCCTCACTTAATGTCAGCAGTGCCAACCTGAATACCTTCATACCTTTCAACCTATTATTGCAAGACGTCTGGAGAAAACCAAAAAGAATGTGGGGGGGGGGACAAAGGCCCCAAACTAGAGCCAGATTTAAAAAATTGCTCTTATAAATTTAGAAAGTTGCTAGAATAATAAAATTTGTCACTTTTTTAATTTCTCCAAGTGTTTTGAGTTTCTAATACCATGATGGGAATGGACCCCATTCCGAAGTCAAAGTATGATTAACGTTCATGAAATTAGTATTGTTTCAATCCTTGATGTCAGCCAAAAGTGCTCTTCACAGCATTGCAATGTGCCCAGAAATGACTTCTTCTGTAGTTGATATGGCATTACATGTATTAGTAACCTATCTAAATATGATTGTAAATTATTTTTTATAAGACCCG
Organism: Protopterus annectens; assembly: GCF_019279795.1. Taxonomy (NCBI): domain Eukaryota; kingdom Metazoa; phylum Chordata; order Ceratodontiformes; family Protopteridae; genus Protopterus; species Protopterus annectens. Next base: position 1,741,342,434 of record NC_056741.1, on the reverse strand, counting down.
TTGCTATTCTACTATTGGAACTGTAGATCTATATCATAACATCGAAAGGAACAAATCTTGAACGGCTGAAATATCAAAATTGCCATTCAATAATTTGTTTTTTGTGAGATTACAGTACAGTGAAGATCAGGAATTTTGCCCTTTCCTCAATGTAGTGCGATCTCTGAGTTGCAGCCTCCCACAAAAGTGATTTAGATGAACAGCAATTTAGGTATTTCAGCCGTTAGAGATTTGTTCCTTTCGATGTTGTGATATAGACCCAGAACTGTCTGGGTATCGTTCTTTCACATTGTTCTCATTTCTACCTGCAGATATGGATATTTTATGACTTTATGTCTCTCTGTAAGCAAGTCACTGTAGTCACTGGGTGTAGTGATTTCAATGATCAATGCCACTTTTGTTTTCTCTTTATGGACCACTATATCTGGTTTTCTTGCACCTGTCTTTTGAAGTGTTGGTAATGTGTGATTCCATGTGATGTAGACTTCATAATTTTCTATGATGCTTTGTGGCTCATGTTTCCAGTGTTTTTCAGCTACTTCAGTATTATAATGTTTGCACAATCCCCAGTGCAACAGTCTTGCCACATTATTATGTCTTTCAGTATACAGTCCTTCTGCCATTAGCATGTCAGTACCAGGAACAAGGTGTGTGACTGTTTCCAATTCTATTTTACAAAACCTACATTTGTCTGTTTCTCCCACATGTTCAATGGACTTTATAAACCAATGTGTATTTAGCCCGTTATCTTGGGCCACCAATATTAACCTTTCATTTCTTGGTTTGAATTTGCCTCTCCTTAACCATTCCTGCGTTCATTCCTGATCAACATGAGGTTCTTCCAGAAGTTTTCTATACTTGCAACTATATTTATGCATTTTCCACATTTCTTGCCTTCTCATCAGGTCCTTCACCTTATATTCTTTCTTTTGTTTTTTGGCACATTCAGTTGCTGCCTGATTTTTATCTAATTCTGGTTTGATTTTCATTCACACTTGATGCCGATATGCTGCTGCTAGACTAACAGGCAAGTCTTCTTAGATTTATTCTCCTCATGTTTCAAAACTTTCACTATGTTTCGGTCTTATAGGTTCATAGGTAGGTACTAGGCTATTGGCCTAAGGGCCTACATAAGCCTAGCCAACAAGGTTCCCTGGCTTACGCCACCCAAGAAAGTTATTTTCCTGTGCCACTGTCGAGCAGAGACACAGAAGTGATCCCTGGGGTGTATTTCCTATTTCCCATCCACTCATCAAGATTTTTCTTGAAGAGTGCTAATGAAGAACTTTGCTTGACATAGGTGGGTAGCCTGTTTCAGAGTATAGGAAGTCTCTGGGACAGGAATCTATCCCTCCAGCATGTCCTGTTTATTGTGGTGACAAGGTTTAGGTCCCTAGAGTGTGTAGCTTGGAGGGATTGGGATTTCTTTAGGTGTAGCATGTCCAACAGCTCTGGGTTTGACATAGCTTTATATGTTAGGCAGAGATCACCTCAGAGTAGGCAATATGTTATGGAGTAAAGCTGGAGTTTTTTGAGGTGGTCAGTGTAAGGCATTTGTTTGAAGCCAGTAATCCTCTTTGTGAGGTACTTCTGTGGCCTTTCCAGCTGCTGCAGATGTCTTGTGAGGTACATTCCAAAAGGGGCGTTGTACTCTGTAATGGGTCTAATAAGTGTCGAGTAGAGGGGAACAATGACCTCTTTTTTCCTGGATGAGAACCCTTTTATGATGAGGTGTGCCACGTAGAAGGGCTTCCTGACTACTGTGGCGATGTGACTATCAAAGGAGAGACTACTGTCCACCTGGGTCCCAAGGTCTCTTATCACGCATTCAGTGTTAAGTAGATTGCTGCCTATGTGGTAGTTCATGGGTACAGAGTTTTTACCAAAAGGGATGACACTGCACTTTTTGGCATTGAGCTTGAGGCCATGGCTCTGCCACCAGGCATCTGTCTCAGCGAGGCCCTTCTGTAGGATGTCCACATCATTTGGGGACTTGACTATGGCTCCTAATTTGCAGTCATCTGCAAACTTCATCAGCCAGAGGCCTTCTGTGTTAGCCTGTACTTCAGAGAAGTAGGTACTAAACAGGAGAGGTCCCAGGATGGAACCCTGTGGTACTCCACTTGTCACTGCTTTGAGGTCAGATTTGGAGTCTGTAACTTTTACAGTGTGGGTTCTGTCAGTGAGCCAGTTGGCAACCCATCTTATGACGTAGGGATTTATATCTAGTTTACTGAGTTTAGCTATAATTCCAGAATGGAGAACGGTGTCGAAAGCCTTGGCGAGGTCAAGATAGACCGTGTGAACCACCTTACCCTCATCTACGGCTTTGGTGATTGCCTCAAAGAAGTCGATCAGGTACAGGAGGCATGATCTGCCTTTCATAAACCCGAACTGGGTGGGATCCAGAGTTTAGAGGTTACCAATGTCTTTGTTTATGAGTTCCATGATGATACATTCCATGGCCTTGCAGACAAGGCTCATCAGGCTAATAGGTCGATAGTTCCCAGGATCAGTGGTGGTTCCCCCTTTGTGGAGTGGGATAACTGTTGCCGTGCACCATTCAGTGGGCACAAAGCCTGATGTGAGGCTATTATTGAACATGGTGCTTAAGTGGCGAGCCAGTTCATTCTGAAGTTCGTGTAAAACGCAGCCTGGGATGTTGTCCAGTCCCATGGATGCTGTGTTTTTGGCTTTAGAGAGTGCTGATTTTACATGCGTAGTTGTGATTACAGGGATTCTGCATTCTTCCTGTATAGATATGGGCCCTTTAGGGGGTGAGAGGGGTGTAAAGTTAGCACTGAACCTATCTGCCAGGATGTTGGCAATATCAGTTGGTTCTGTAATTTTCGTGCCTTTGTTCTGTAACTCAGAGCAGATCTGGGTGTTGCCATCGAGATTCTTGACATAGCTATAGAATGCTTTGTGGTCGCCCTTGGAATCAGTGGCAATTTTGTTTTTATAGCTAGCTTTGGAGTATCTTATAAGGGATCTCAGCTTCTTACTGAGGCTGACCAGGGAGCTCCTCCATTCATGGGATTTTACTCTCTTTTGCAACAGTTTCTTCCTTCTGTTGTGCAGTTTGTTTATGGCAGGGGACCACCAGATTGGCTTCCTTTTTTGGAGGATAGCGTCTTGGTTCTGTTTGGGATAGCACGATCCATGCACTCATATAAGTGCTTATAGAATACATATGTGTAGGATTCAACAGTTGTAACTGTATTGTCCATCTGCATGGGTGTCATGAAGTTCACCACTTCTGTCTTAAGAAGCATGAAGTTGGCTTTGGAGAAATTTTTTACTGTGGTTTCCTTAATGGGGGGTGGGGGTGGGATGTGGATATCAAGGGTGATTAGCCTTATGGTCAGATCGGACCAACGAGGAGTTGACTTCAAGTGTTGAACACCGGTCACTCATGTTGGTAATGACTAGGTCTAGGATATTGTTGCCCCTTGTGAGGTCAGCAGATATGTGTGGAGTCCCACAATTGCAAATCTATACATGTAATCAGTTTCAAGGAGGCCCATACCTCCTTCAGAATGGGAATATATAATATTGATATACACTGATTTTTATAAATCATTTGGTGAGCATGAAGTATCCTTCTTGTTTTCCTGTCTAATATATCCAACTCATGTTGGGGCCAGTCAATCACTCCAAAACTATAAGTTAGGACAGAGCAAATTGGTGTATAGCTAGAATTATGTTTCTAGATGTAAATGCTGTTTTCAGGATTAATTTAAGTCTTCTAAAATATTCCTTACTAAGTTTTATTCTCATTTGTTCATATTTTGTTGTTGATCCTTCATCAATTCCCAAATATTTATACACTCCCTCTTGCTTAAGTTCTTTTATATCATATTCTTGTCCCAAACTGATGTTTTCTTGGTGCTGCAGTTTTTCTGCTTTAGAGGTTGCCTTTGCACATTTATCAAGACCAAATGACATTTTTATAGCATCTGAAAAAGTTTTGACAACTTTCAGCTGTGCTTTCCATTCATCATCTGATGAGATATACAGTTTTAAATCATCGACAAAGAGAAGATGAGAGGTCTTTACATTTTGTTGTTTTCTAGGAGCAAAATTATAAGCATGGTCTTATCTGTTAAGTAGACATCTTAATGGGTTAAGGGCAAAACAGAATAGCAGCAGTGACAGGGAGTTACCCTGGAATATCCCCCTTTAAATGTTTATCCCTGGAATAATAATTTGTCCTTTATCATGGCTTAATTGCAAAGTGGTCTGCCACTGTTTCATGGTTTTGCATTATGTATTTTCTGAAGGATATATAGTCTGAAACTCAAATGTGTGTCACTCTTAGTGACTTTAATCCTCAATGATTTGCCATAAACCCCCAAATGTTATGAGGAAAGGCCACAACTCTGAAACAAAAATCTGGGCATTCTGTGAAAATCTGGACAGTTGAGAGGTATACATGCCTTCTGTGTCAAACCAGTTTCATAAAGAACAAAATGACAAATTACACAAAGTCAAGAAAAAGCCTCTTTGGCTCCATGAAAATGATTTCTCAAAGGGTGTCAGGATTATCCCTCTGGAATGTAATAATATCCCTTGGTAACAAGACTTTTTCATATGTCATAGTGTTATTTGTCAAGCAACTCAGCGTATATAGTTGCATGATCTTGTTGTCAGTCAATTAAGATGCTTTTTTCTTCCAAGTGCCCTATATGGCATAATGCAATAATTTTAGTGTATAGCTATGAATGTACAGAAAACAAATTCCCTTGTAAAGAGGCACACATTACTCAGGTTTATGAGTTATAACAATCTGGTCATCTTTACTGCTCCAAAAGGCTAACAGAGCACATAAATATAGGAGATGCATATAAGAAGTAGGACCAGTGATCAGCTTGAGAGGTTTTATTAAATCATCAAGGCAGAGGATTCTGTTATATGCACATACTAGATTATAATGATAATTAATTGACTACTTGCACAGAAAGGATAGAAGAGAGCTGATAGACTGTTCTCCCACAAAATAATATTTTATTACTCTATGCTATTTATTGTGCTAATGATGCCCTACTTTTTCATTTGAGGCACTTAATCCATTTAATCATGACAATACACTTGTTGTAGTGACAGTGGATGGTCTGTGTTGTTGCTGACAGTATGGTATGAAATGAGATAGATTCCCCATATTTCAAAAATAAAACAGAGGACAGATGATTAATGCAGATAAAATCACATTAGCTAGCTGATCTAGGAGACTGTCTCTGTCTTTCTCTCATGCCCTCCTTGTAAGAGGAATAAAGATACCTTGTTGAAGTTTCAAGTGGCTTATTCAATTACATAAGTAGATAGATTAGTGTTTTTGTTCTGTACATTCCAAAAATGTGGAGGAAATCATGTAATATTCTTGCAGCTTGCTTAAAAATTTAGATGTAATGGATGAATCAGCAAGTCAAGTGGCACCAGAAATACACAGTCTAGTGATCAGAACCTCTTCTGAACAGAATGGTTTGGAGAGACAGGTATATTTCACAGATGATACCACTGCTATAGAACCGACTTCCCATCTACATAAATCAAAGTTCATCCCTGTCCATTTTCATATGCAACTTAAATTTATGAATGGGAAACATAAATTTACCTCAGCACTGCCCCCTGTACTACTGCTGAATAGATGCAACTCCTAAATGCTTTATCCCATGCATGGGTCCCCATAAATTATCTATGGTATGATCCCAGTTATTCTCAAAGGGGTACTATATAATTATCGAGACCATGGTATAGGTAAGTCCAATCTTTAACCAAATGTGATAGGTTATTTTGAGCATAAAAAGGGAAAATAGCTAGAACTGAAATGGCCCACAAGGGCAGCTAGCCTAGTACTTACCTATGAACCTATGAATGCTTGAAGGAGCAGGACTTGACTATTGGTAAATGTATAACTCACTTGGAACATTCACACAGGAATTCTCTTTTATTTCAAATAACCTTTGAAACCAAGAAAGTACCCTAATCACTCTACAGATAGCACCTGAGTAACGCTGTACATTCTAAATGAGAACAGACCACTTTAATTCTAGAAAAGAAACATTTGATTATATCAGAAATGATGTTAAGCAATACATTTCAGCGAACACTGTTTAATAAATGCCCACTTTTTATGGCATGAATTTTGCCAAAAAGGAAAAAGAATATATCTCTATAGTGGGCAGATGTATGTTATACACCATGGTAGACTCACATATAAGATAACCAGAGAAACAGGCAAAAAAATTGATGGAAGTATACAAGTAGTCAGGCTTTAAAATAAATCTGTTTTGAAATCCTATAGATTCATTCAAAAGGATGAAGTGATCACTGACCAGTCCTGACATAATGTAAACATGGAGTGAATTTCGCTTCAGTGCTGGGCTTTAAAAGATAGACCTAGTAAATTCCTAACCTACATACTTAAAAGACACACAAGGGTATTCAATAAAGCTTACACAATAATTTTTACAGTGTGGGCATCATGGTGCGATGCTCACATGGGCGCAATATGTTTTAGATTCAGTAAACTTCGTGTAATGGCACGCACTCGCTCAACTACAGAAAGTTTCATATCATGCAAATTATAGCATAATTAGCTGCATTTCATGCTAATGAAGCAAATCAACACAGTGGAGTGATTCAAAAACCTCTAAAGCAACCATGTAGACTCCATGTCGATGCTGAACATGTATTCCAAAACTTTCCAAATACAGCCACGGAAAGTAGTTTACATGGAAACAAGAGCAAGTAAAAGCTCTTACATTTGTACAGAACTGCCCTTAACATGTAATACCACTGATATTCTTACCTAATTACACAGGGTGGATGCTAGAAAATTAGTGTAACAATCATAATAATTCCTTTTAAGTGCCATGTGTAATTATTGTGTGTATGTGTAATTAATGTGTAAGCTTCCATGAAACAGAGTATTATACTGTAATATATGCATATGCAGGAAGTAACTGATGGATTACCGTATTCCTCTGTTAGAGCATTGGGCTCTTGTGCAGTTTCCCCACCTACATGGTTACTAACCATGTAAATTCTGGGCTGTTAGCACGGTGAAGATGCAAATGTTATCAAAACTCAATAGAATTGTTGAATCTCAAAAAAGAGTAACCATGTATGGGCGACCACTTCATGTAGGAACTTCCACAGTTTTTGTGCTGAATGTATGGCAACAATGACTGCTGACATCAGGCGGGGTGTCAGGTTATACTTCCGGAGTTAAACATGTAGGGCTGTGAAGGGTGAAAGTGCATGCAAAGAGTGCACAATTCCTAAGTTCTGTGTCATCCTCTTTATTGATTATTAAAATGTATTGGATCTGTCTGCATTAATTAAAAATTTGATTTTTTTTTAATTTTCATCCTTGTTTGCACAATATGGAGCTTAGTGTAACCACAAAAAACAGAGGAATGAATGGCAAATTTCTCTGTGTTGTTATGTAACTATTCCTGTGGCACACATGTGTGTGTTAGGTCTGGAATATTGATACTCCTAGGTTCAACTACAGGGTGTGCAACCTTTATTTCATTTTTTTATAGTGCACATTTGCGTGATATCCTAAGAATGGAGGACATATCCAGGAGCAGTGGATGAGTGGGTGATTTTATCACCCAAGAAGAACTGCTGGGGATGGTGTGTAGGATTGTGTGCAGCACTGTGGCCACACACCTACACCAGATGGAGACAATGCTCTCCATCATTGTACTCAATAACACAAGGAGATGTAGATGTCAGAGACTGCAGCCATCAGTGCACTGAGGTGACAGTGATGACAGCCTAGTGGGTGAGGACTTGATTATCACTGTCACCCAGCTTGACATCCATGGGTTTGCAAGGTCCACACCCTTATCCCAATGGTGGTGTTCATCCACCTCTTCTGTTCTTACCATCCTTGTCTCTTGTGTTGTATGTCTTGACTGTCAGCAATTGCTTCTTCACTTTGCCAAATTACCTGCCTCAGACATACCGGTATCCCTTCCCCAACATTCCTTTCTCTTCAAAAAAAAAAGGGGCACCTGTCCCAAAAAAAGAAATTATCCCATACATAGTTCTCCATGTCACACACATCTAATTCACATACTTGATTCTGTCAAATTGGCTGTACAACATGATTACATTGTTATCACCTCTCTCTCTCTCTCTCTCACTCTGCAGGTGACAGTCCAAATTCAGCTAATCTTCTGTACATATGATCAGTTTTTCAGGGCACATTTGCAGTATATGCTATATATTCACAGAACATACATGTGCTGTCCACCCCCTCTAAGCAGTAAAACCCTGGGGACTCAGCATTTTTTGCACACATATATCAACCACACTACAAAGTGTAATGTTGTGTGCTCCCTCATGGACACAGCCAGTCAGTGGTGCTGACATCCTTGCTCTGTTAAACTCAAACATCCAACTATGATTAGTAAAGGTACTTGTGTTTTTACACAGCCAGGCTTCTAGACACATAGGACACACTATACAGTTAGGCAACTGGTCTAATATGAACATATGAATCTATGTGTCTATGTAGGCCTCACAACCTGTTGTCCTCCACATGGTCTGCTGATGTCATATATCACAAGTTCACCTGCAGCCATGTAAAAGTCAGACTTGTGCTGTGGTGCTTAGAGTTATATAATCTGTATACTTAGGTAGGGATTCTGTTCTCACTGTACTCAACTGGATGTGTTTGTGTCTGTACTCAACAGAGTAGATGTTCTATCTTACAGTTACTTCTGCAATGGCATGGCTTGCTAGTGTTTTCATACTTGCAGAAGCCTACACATCCATTTCATGCAGCCCTCCTAACATTTTGACTTCTATCTGCTGATGTCATCCACTATATGTTGACCTGCAGGCATGTAAAAGTCAGACATGTGTTGTGGCATTTGCGTATAGTATTGTGTTTTGTAGTCTGTGTACATAGATAGGTAGAGGTTCTGTTCTTACTACAGTCAACTGTGTGTGTGTGTGTGTGTGTGTGTGTGTGTGTGTGTGTGTGTGTGTGTGTGTGTGTGTGTGTGTGTGTGTGTGAGACAGATGTTACTTGACTACTTGACATTACAGAGATCCTTTTATACCAGCATGCGGGGCACTGTTATCACTGTATGCTCAACAAACAATGCTGATGTAATCAGCTATACCAGATTATTGTATATCCAACCATCCCACAAGGCCATGATCAGACACTGGCCTGGAGCCCAGGCAGATGTCACTTTAGGTTCATAGGAAGTTACTAGGTAGAGGACTGGTGACAGGTATGCTTTGGGTGTATCTGGTGGGGATGGGAAGGGGATGAAGTGTGCCCCAAACTATCTGGTAGCAGGTTGGCTATGTCCTCAGGGTCAGTATGAGTGGTACCATCCACTACTAGTTAGTCACAAAGCTGGACCTTCAATTTTAGATGTCTGACATAGCTAAAAAATGCCTCCTGATTAATTTAAGCTAGGGATGCTACTTTAGGTTTGTATGTGGCTTTAGAGGAATTTTCAAGATAGCTGATTTCCCTGTTCATGCTGTGGAAGGTGTTCTTCCAATGCTGAGTCAGTTCTCTCTTGTTCTTGGACATTACTTTCTTCCACTTGTATAACCTATGTATGCTTGATGCCCACTAGGGTGGCTTGTTTTTTGTGATGAACTTGGTTGATCTGTTCATGTTTAGCCAACACTATATATTTGTGCAGCTGTTTATACAGGACATTTGTGTACACCTCTCTATAGCAGTCATTGTTGACAGTGGCAGCAGGGGGTTTGCAACTCTTTATTGCATTAGTTATGAGCCTATAGTTTGCTTTGGACAAATGTTTTGTCCTTTCTGCTCTTCAGGGGGCATTTGTGCAGCTGTTTATACAAGCCATTTGTGCACACCTCTGTATAGCAGTCATTGTTGACAGTAGCAGCAGGGGGGTTGCAACTCTTTATAGCATCAGTTAGGAGCCTATAGTTTGCTTTGGACAAATGGTTTGTCCTTTCTGCTCTTCAGTGGGTGTTGGGTTTGATTGTGACTGTGACTTAAACTGAATTGTGATCTGATCTGACCAGGGGGGCTAGCACACAGGAGTTAGTGCAGAGGACCATTATGTTGGTCAGTACTAAGTATTAACAAAGTCCAGGAACCTTAGGGTGAGTGTGTTTGTGTACATATACAACTCCAAATGGATGGAAGAATAGTTGAAATCACACATGACCAAGGTGTTTGGCTGTCTAGTGACTGACTCAATTAGGTCCAATTAGGCAGACTGGTCCCTATGGTTCATGGCAGGGGACCTGTAGATATCTATGATATGGAAGGGGGTTTTAATTATAGTTAATTGGAATTGGAGTAGCACTACAGAGTCATACTCTTTGACAAGTCTTGCAGTGTATCTGTCTTTAATGAAGATGTATACACCTCCACCTTTAGTTCTTTCACACTCATTTTGATGTGTGAATGTGTGGAAGGCATTGCACCCCTCCATGACCAGGGTGCTTTCTGTGGCCTGGAACCATGTCTGTGTGACTGCACAGAAATGGGCATCTGCCAAGGTATGGAGCTCTTCCAGTGAATGCAGTTGGATTTACACTCCATGCATTAAACAGCATAACCTTCAATTTGTCTGTGGTGGACTTTTATATTGGGACTTTACTTCTCACATTGCCTAAAAAGACCACTATGGAGGGAGGCAAGCACCTTCATATATTTCAGTGAGGTATGTCTCCAGTCATTCACTGCAACATGGACTATGACAGAGTCGTGACAGTACTTGTTGTTGAGAGACTTGAGTGCGTGCATGATTTGACAGACCCTGACACCTGTCAGTCAGCTGACTGTAACCTTCTCCTTGTACAGGCTGGCGAGGGGGACATCTGTGTGTCTTACTATGAAGTCTCTTATGAGCAAGACATTTGGTTTTGAGGAGTTTTGCCTGAGAGGCTTATTGGCTGAGACACTGGTGTGTGTATTATTATGTGTAGGGGATGCTGTTGGTTCTGCACTGTGTGCAGTAGGTTTATGCCTGGCAGGTTTCTGATCTTTAGTTAGATTTCTAGCGAGTACCTTTGCTTATGTCGGTTTATGTGTCATAATCTTATGTGCAACAGATGAGTTGTGTGTGCTAACATGTTTGCTATCTGATTTGTTATGTGAAATAATTAATTCCAAATTAATAGTATAGATACAGCTCTCACGTGTTGTATTAGTTTGTCTTAGCAGTAACTGGTTGTCATTGGAGACAATTGCTCTGTTGCCTCAGGATGCCCATGTCCATCAGGCTGCTTGGAGACATGGTGGGAAACTATCCATTCATTATGGAAGGTATATGCTGTAGTAAGTACTGGGGAGTGGGCTAGATGGACCAGCTTTTGCTGTAAGACTAATAAAATGTTTCTTCTATGGAGAGCTAGGGTTACAAAAATTTGTTAATATTTCACAATGCACACCTGAGTTGCTCGTAGGGCAGCAGTATAAGCTCTGAGCAGGTGCTGTAAACTAAGAGCAAAAACTCCAAATTACAATGCTGGAATACAAGCAACGTTAAACTATTTTAAACAAGTAAAACAAGGGAAAGGCAAACAAGGAGCCTTATTCCAGAGATCCCCAAGTCGGATGGGTTCTTGGCTGCACAGTTCTGCCACAAGGGTGTAGAGGGGGACTTCTTAATGTAAGAGAGCTGGTTTTAGTGCTCTAATGACACCAAATAGTCTAGATTCAGCAAGGCAGAATTGAGCCTATGCTATAAAATGCAGAAGTCATAGAAATCCAAAGTGCAGAAAATCGCAATCACAACAGAAGTGCAAACATTTTAAATACAGCAGCAGTCTAGTAGAATTCTCACACAAGAGTGCAGACAATAAACCTTCCTAGTGTGAAATAAGTGGTCTGGAACAGGCATGCTTAAACCAGAACTAAGACATTTTCTGAATAACAGACACAATAAGCCTTCAACTAGAAAATCCAAGCTTAGAAGGGTGTAGGCTATCCTCTTTGCCACAAGAGACTACACTCCAAACCTTCCTAGTGTAAAATAACTGGTTTGGAGGCCAAGTGCTTAAGTCATAACAAAGAGACTTTGAGCAGCAGCCACAATAAGCCTTCAACCAGCAATTCCCAGCTCAGGAGGGCAGAGGCTATCCTCTCCTCCCAGCAGGGTGTAAACTACAAACCTTTGTAATGTAAGACAACTGGCTTGAAGACCAAGTGCTTACACCAAAAGTAATAGGCTTAGAATCACAGTTACAATGTAATGTAATACCAGACAGATGACAGTGATATGTCTGTTAATCTACCCACATGTTATCTTGATGAGAAAGCCCTGGGGTCTTTCCAGCTGCTGCATGTGTCTGGTGAGGTTCCTGCAAAAGAAAGCATTATGCTGTATCCCTGTTCTGATGAGTTTGCCTCTAGAGCTGTCTTACAATTCTGAGATCTGCATGTGATGGCATATCTTATGATATGCACCATACATATGCACAGGAAAACATTAAAAAGAAAAGTTATAAAGTACTGACATGCATTGCAGTTCCTGACTTCACAACCCTTATAAGAGAATTCACTAGAAAGTACTGCCATGATGATGCTATCATGATGATGCTATCCAGTGTATCATTTGGCAAGGCAAATATAGCTGACAGGTACAATTATCAGTCCAACACAAATGCAGATATACTAGGCACTAATGTAGCTATGTACCCTGTGCATCAGACATGAAGCTTTTGTATCCCTGAATCCAAAAGAGAGAAAAAAGAGACATGGCACAGTTATCACCTGAGCATGGTGCTTGGAGGGTAGGAGGCCTAGACTGACACAAAAGATCAGTGAACACAGCCAAGCTCAGTGCTAGCTCTATGTTTTGGTATGTTGGAAGATGTGAGCCCTGCATGGTAGAGGTGACAGTTCATCGTTGTCACCCCCGACCACAGTAATTGTCTCTGCCAGGAGTTGCAGTAGCACTTCCACGTCCAAAGTCAGATGGAGTGGTGCTACCTGAACATGACAGATGTCTGATGGATGTCCTCCCCTCATGGGAATGCCCAGGACCCCAACCCCATGGCCTGCCCCATTTGGGTGTGGAGAACACACCCCCAGAGGGACCACTGAAAGTGCTGCCACTATGGGAGCATGACTGGGAATGGTCATGTTGGCTCTTAGCAGATGTTGTGGCTGACCTATGTCCATGAGGATGCCATTCCCATCCCAGCAGACATTCCATCACAGACATACACCCCTTGGTCCATCACAGACTCCCCTCATTCTAATGTGGCATTCATCCAATCCATGGAAATGGTGACACACTAGAAGCAGGCACACATGTTAGATTGTGTCACATCCACAACCATGAGCATTTGTCTGGGGCAGTTTTCTGAACATACTTGTGCCTCCATGATGGTCCTAAACATACATTGTGTGACACAGGAAGATACACCAGCAGGTGGAGAAGGGACATCAGGCCCTCTCTGAGCATGCCTATCCACATGCCTGTGTGGCACCTCACCAACACTTTGGCTACAGCCAGACTCAATAGGTACTGAAGTTTCAATAGCCATGTTTCCCTGCTCAATGTCATTGCCCTCCACCTGTCCTATATCTGTGGGCTGAATTGGCTGTGTAGGCCTAGGCTTACTGGCTGTGTCCAGGGAAAAAGAAGGGGGGGGGGTGGCTGGATGCAAACTTCTGTGTCAGATTCACAGTGCACCCCAGACTGTGCCTCAGTTTTGCCACCACCATCATCATCAGTGTCTGATGAGACACTGATATCAGGTGGCATAAGGCCCACAAGGCCCACACTCCCACTGTCATGATCACCTGTGATAAAAAGGGAGAAAACACAGGCATACATTAATACTGGTACTACTATGGTGCAACATATGCTAAACAATGAGCAATGCTACCAGTATTACAGACAGTACAGCAATATACACAACAGTCCTAAAATTACACATTAGATTACTAGAAATTAGATTACTAGAAATTGATCTGCAGTACTGAAATTACTTGATTTGGCTTATCACCTTCAGGAGGCCTATGGTGCTGGATTCCTGACAGTTAAAAGAAATTAAGCAAGAGGTAAGGCCAACATCATCACATTTAACAGTGATGAATAATAAAAGTAAGGAGGTACTACATGTACTCCTGTCAGTCAGCATGACAATTTACTTTAACAAGTACATGGCTGACAACTCTGAACTGAACTTATCACTTATTCAACCCCTTCCCAATAAACACAAGTGACACAGAAGTAACTTTTATTTGAATTGTTTTACTATGCAGCAGTATTGAACTGGTTATATAACAAAGCTTACCTGGAAGCTCTTCCTGGGACTGAGAAGGAGATGCATCCACATGCTGGTTGGAAAAAACATCACTATACAGTCCTGGATTTAACACATTTCTTATTTGTCTTACTGAGCATGTGCTCACTAAAAATGTGTTTTATTTTAAGGGTACTTGTTACCTTCAGCTTAAGAGTACGGCTATGGGGGCCTCATTCACCCCCATTTATGCTGACCTTTTTATGGGGTATCTTGAGCAAATGATCATTTATGATACTAGTACAATATTTTTATTGAAGAAATTGATATTTGGGGAAGGTTTCTGGATGACTGTTGGCTAGTGTGGAAATCTGATATTGAGTATTTATAGGAATTCATTGAGTGCCTCAATAAAAACAAATGGGGTATTCAATTTACTGTGAACTTTGATAGACAGTCAATTTCTTATTTGGATGTGTTGGTTAACAAACAACCAGATGGCACACTAGTTTCTACACTATACCGTAAACCTTTTCACTCCAATAATTTCTTGCATGCAACTAGTTGTCATCTGCCCCATGTTATTTGTAACATTCTCAAGTCCCAATATATGAGAGTACACAGGATTTGTTCTACTGATGATGATTTTCTTAACCAAGATAAAGAGCTAACTCGGAGGTTTGTACGGTATAATATCTCACGGTTATGCCAGATTAGTAATCAGGTTAAACGAATGGATAGAAACGATCTGTTGAAATATAAGAATTATGATCAACATGAACATTGTCCCATTAGATTTACTACTTGTTATGGCAAAAATATACATGGTTTTATGGACATTATACATAGTCACTGGGGCATTTTGCTATCAGATGAATGTTTAAAGACAATTTTGGAGAATAGATGTTGATTTTCCTTTAGAAAAGGTAAAACCTTGGGTGGTTATTTTAACCACCATAAGCGCAGTCAACCTATTTTAGAATCCACACAAGTTACACTTGGGGGGGATAAATTGGTTGGCTGTTTTTCTTGTGGGCATTCCTCATTTTATAAATATATGGTTCAAACTAAGGAATTTACATCCAGAAACACACCACGTTTATTTAAGATTCAGGTTTTTGGAAACTGTAACACGGACTGGGTGATTTACTTAGTAACATGTTTCTTCAGCCTTTTTTATAGGGCAAAAATCCAGACCCATCAAGTTCTGGATGTCTGAACATTTTAGTAACATTAGAAATAAAAATACCAATAATGCTTTATACAATCATATTTTAAAACATCCCTCTGCCCAATTTTGTTTCACTATTATTGACAGGATTTGGGGGGATAGAAGTTGTAAAATGGGATGGAAAAATATCCTAAGCAAGAAAGAAAAGGCATGGATTGTTAGACTAGGGGGTTTGGTTTCACATGGTTTGAGCGAATGTCTATAATTGGTTCATGGTGATTGGTTTATCTGAGATTGTTATACCTTATTTAAAGGTTTTCTTTTTACATCCTGTTTGTACATTGACAAAAGCATAGGGCTGAAACTGGTCTGTGGCTGTAAATTTGACTTTTAATAAAGTTTTGTTCCTTCTCCTTTTGTGCTGGTCTGTTTGTTTTGGAATTATTTGGAGGTTAGTTTATTGAACCAGACGATTATAGCGAGTAGTACACAGAGTACGATTGATATTCTAACTTCAACAATAGTTTAATAATGAACTATTCTAAGGACAGTATACTTATTTCATACATTGTACAGAAGAACTGGGAATTAATAAGCAATGATATTTCATTGATGAATAAAGTAGGCATGCGTCCAACAATTCCCTATCGAAGAGGTTGTAATTTGAAGAATTTATTGGAGTTTAAGCAATTAAAAACTTGTAAGCATCCAGGTATGTTTCAATGTGGGATGTGTAGATTTTGTAACCACATGGATGTAGGCAGCTCCTTTGATATTAAGGGAAAGGTACATAGAATAAAAAACAAATTTACCTGCAACTCTAAACTGGTGGCATACCTGGCGAGATGCTGTAATTGTCCTGCGTTCTATATCGGTAAGACAGAACGTAGGTTCTGTGACCATGTTTATGAACACTTATATGTGATCAATAAAAATAAAGTTGAGAACGTTTTGGCTAAGCACTCCATGACTACAGAAAACCACCACTTTAAGTTTAAAGTAATTGACCAGGTAGTACCTGATCCTAGGGGTGGTCCAGACACATTGAAACTTGAGGAATTAGAGCTTTACTGGCAAATTTACTTGAATGCCTACAACTACCCAGGTATAAACGATAGTTGTTCATTAGCTAGTTTATTGAAGATCAAGAGTCTGGCAAGATGGCTTTATTATTGAATCCTATTACTTTCTGGATGCATGCTTTGTCTGTGTAGTAAGTTATTTCTTTGACATCCCTTCCTGTGTATGGAGGTATTGAGCATGCCATTTGGTAACCGAAAAATCTCCACGTCTAAAAATGAGATATTATCATAAGAGAAATTCATTCATTCCACGCCATGTATTTAGCAATGTACTTAAAGGACAGTTTATGAGAGTATCTAGACTCAACCCAGACCGTTCCTACTATGAGAGTAGTTTGCAGGAAATGGAAAAAAGATTTTTAGAGAGAGGCTACCATAAGAAAGAAATATCTGATACCATACAGACAGTAAAATCATTAAGATCAAGTAGTGCGAAACCTTATTTCTCAGAATGCCTAGAACAGTTGAATTCTGAATCTGATGTTAAAAATGAGGTAAGGGCCTGTTTGAATTTTAGTAAGACAGGGCTAGAAGTTAGAAGAGCTATACACAGACGTTGGGATATACTAAATTCGGATAGAGCGATGAGCAAGGTGGTAGGTCCGACACCACACATAACCTTCAAGAATCATCCGAATCTGAAAAGCTTATTATGTAGACCCAGAAATGTTGCCCATAGCAGTAGAGTTGAGGACAGGAACACAACACCCTGTGACAGGTGCAATCAATGTCGCTTTATCTGTAAGGAGACTATATTTACACATCCCACTACTAAACGTGTCTTTCATTTCAACACCAACACAACTTGTGATAGTAGGAACATAGTGTATGTCGCCCTTTGCAATGCATGCGATGCCTATTATGTAGGGAAGACGAACCGTATGCTGAAAGAACGGATTAGAGAACATATTTATCTGATCAGGGTAGGTTCAGATCTTAATGCCCTAGCGAGACACCATAAAGCGACAGGCCCTGAGCACACTTTCAGATTTTATGTTATTCAAATTGTAAATCAAGGGTTCAGAGGAGGTGATTTGATTAATAAAACATTAGAGAATGAAACCAGATGGATTATTAGATGGAGGTCAGATAGACCACCAGGCCTTAATGATAAGGTGCAAATCAAACCTTTCCTGAAAAATAGAAAATTACATAGAGCAAAATTAATAAATAAATGTATCCGTCTAGGTTTATGTACCTTCTGAATAATAAGTGATTATTTGAAAATTTATTTCATCCCCCAATAGTTCATTTTTAAGAATCTTGCCATTGCAAATTATTATTTTTGTACTTATTTTATATGTACCTAATTTGTATATTGGTAATTGTTCAGCCTATATGTATGTGTATTTTCTTAAATGTAGATAAGTCAAGTAGGTTTTTTATTTTTATTTGTCAACATGGTTATTATTACTTCGTATACACCAATTTATTAATTTATTTTTATGTCTGATTTAGATGTAAGTACACCTCTTCAGGGTCACAACATACCATGAGATAGTAATGTGAAGTTTTTTAAAAAAAATTTTTTCAGAATTGAGATTTTTTTAATGTTAATTGTTTGATTGATAGCTATTTTTATATGTTTATCCATCGTGTACACGTTGTATGTACTGTCAGAATAATTACAGACCATGTATGTTTGCTCTCTTTGTTTTTTGCAATATATGTATATATTTCCCATGCAACTACATTCATTTTGTATAGTTTATTCACTATTTATTCACCTACTCATTATAGCTTGTATTTTACCGATGTCCTATAAAACAAATTCTGCCTTTACCCCAAGACAGCGTTATGACGTTCAAACTTCTTAGAAGAATGACGTCTTGCCTTTTATAACGTTATAGGTTAGATGGAAATACGCCTTTATGTATTCATATAGGAGGTTTTGAATGTTGGTTACCATCTAAATCCACCTGGTACACATCATATGAATTATTATTAACTTTATGTGTTAGATGAGTCTTCTCTTAGAAGAGTGACGTTCTGTATTTTAGAATGTTGTAAGGTAGATTGACAGATGCCTATACGATCACACAGAAAACTTTAAATATTGTGCTGATATCTAAATCTATTTGGTACAAGCCATGTATACCACTACTAAGCTGAAAAGTTATGTGAGTGTGTTCTCACGACCTTATACAAAGTGCTCATGATTCATTGTGACTATATCCACTGTTGTTTGATCTGCATATTGACAAATTTCATTTATTTTTAGTATATGAAAGCAGACTGATATTTTATAATATATTTATTCTAGTAACATGAAGTTTTTTATATATATTAATATGCGTTTTAGATTTATGTATAATTGTTTAAATTTTATGCTTAGTATGCATAGTAGATTATTAATGAATGACCACTTTAAACTTGAATGGTTATTTTGAATTTTCGTCAAGTGATGCATTCTAACCAATGAATATACATTGAATGTTTTATAAAGGATTTCAAGCTGTTTTTAACTGTTATAAGAGTTTGAGAAAGCCTTATGGCGAAAGCGCTTACTCTACGCTACTAAATAAATGGTTCTATTTTTACAATAAGAGCGAGAAGCCTTCATTGACTGGATTACATTCACGTTTTATTGCCATCAGGGGTGTACGCTGTTTACTGCTTGACGTATACAATTTTGCGTCTTGTATTAGGTTGTCACTACATGCATATATATTTTTAATTTTAATTCTTATATATATATATATATATATATATATATATTTATATAACATTTTTATAGCAAGGATTTTTGAATTTACAGCTAAAATGTTGCTCACAAGATTTTAGCTTCTTTATGCAGTTCTTGTTTAAGACAGTTGACTTTGATGTGTTCAGGTTTTAATCTGTACAAATAGAGGAGGGTTTTGCTGCATGGCAACCTTTATTGGTTGATTTCATTTACATGATTTGCATGGTTACCTTTAAAAAGACTCAGTGCACGAAGTGTAATTATCTGATGAAATTTGAACATTGTGACAAATGAAAAGCACTTCATTAAACTTTCTTTAGCCGAGCTGCCATCCATGAGTCACCTTTTTTTTAGTTTTCGTTTTTGGAGTTTCTGTGATCGTTTGAGTAGTTAATAGATGTCCTAGACAGCTACCCATGGTCTACATACCAGAGTTGAAGCAACATTAATCAATACATGCTAAAGGGTGATGGCTCTTTGATAAGTAATGTTTTCAAATAAAGTGCTCACTATTCCTGTATTCACTGCATGTGTGTCCCAATCTGACACCAGTCAAGTGTTACATGTAATTGAATAAAAAATGCAGCAACAAACATCAGTAATAAATGTAGTGCAATACCCAGAATAAGGTTCAAGCTTGTGTTCTGCTCATTTTGTCTGAAATAATGCTGTATATTCCACTCAGTCAATGAACATAGTATATGGGTATGTTAACTGAAGTCCTGGACAGCTGTCCATGTGTTGAAATGCCAGAGTTTAAACAACATTATCAATAAAGTTAAAAAGGAGATTGTGCTTTCATAACTAATATTTTCAAAAAAGTGTTCGTTATTCCTTTATTTATGGCACGTGTGTTCTAATCTGATACCAGTCAACTTAAATGAAACTGAATAAAGAATGCAGCAACAAAAGGTTGAAGTAAACATAGTGCAATACCCAAGCCTGTGTTTTGCTCATTTTGTCTGAAATAATGCTGTATATTCCACTCAGTAAATGAACCCAGCCACTGGGGATGCACAAGCCAGTGCATTTCTTTGTGCCGGTCCCAAGTCCGGATAAATGGGGAGGGTTGCGTCAGGAAGGGAATCCAGTGTAAAATTTTGCCAAATCATACATGCAGACAACAGTACAGAAATACATACCGGATTGGTCGAGGCCTGGGTTAACAACAACCGCCACCAGGACTGTTGGCCAACAGGTTGCTGGCGGAAATTGGGCTATTGCTGGCCGAAGGAGAAGAAGAGGGGGAAGGCATGCCCAAAGGCAGGTAAAGGCTAGGACTGTGATAGTGAGGGTCGGAACTTTGAATGTTGGCAGTATGACTGGTATAGGGAGAGAGCTAGCTGATATGATGGACTGAAGGAAAGTTGGTATATTGTGTGTGCAAGAGACCAGATGGAAGGGGAGCAAGGCTAGGTGTATCGGAGGCGGTTTCAAATTGTTTTATCATGGTGTGGATGGGAGGAGAAATGGCGTAGGCATTATCCTGAAGGAACAGTATGCTAAGAGTGTTTTGGAGGTGAAAAGAGTGTCAGATAGAGTGATGTTTATGAAGCTGGAAATTGATGGTGTAATGATGAATGTTGTTAGTGCATATGCTCCACAGGCTGGGTGTGTGATGGATGAGAAAGAAAAATTTTGGAGTGAGTTGGATGAAGTGGTGATGACTGTACCCAAGGGTGAGAGACTGGTGATTGGAGCAGATTTCAATGGGCATGTTGGTGAAGGGAACAGAGGGGATGAGGAAGTGATGGGTAGATATGGTGTTAAGCAAAGGAATGCAGAAGGTCAGATGATAGTGGATTTTGTGAAAAGGATGGACATGACTGTGATGAATACGTATTTTAACAAGAGGGAGGAGCATAGGGTGATATACAAGAGTGGAGAAAGATGCACACAGGTGGATTATATCTTATGTAGAAGGGCCAGTCTGAAGAAGATTGGAGACTGTAAAGTGGTGGCAGGGGAAAGTGTAGTTAGGCAGCATAGGATGGTGGTTTGTAGGATGACACTGGTGATCAAGAAGAGGAGGATGAGTGTGAGGGCAGCACCAAGGATCAAATGATGGAAATTGAAAAAGGGTAATTGTGAGGTGATGTTCAGGGAAGAGTTAAGACAGGCACTGGGTGGCAGTGAAGAGTTACTGAATAGCTGGGTAACTACAGCAGAGCTAGTAAGAGCGATGGCTAGAAAGGTGCTTGGTGTGACATCTGGAAAGAGGAAGGAGGACAAGGAGACCTGGTGGTGGAATGAAGAAGTACAGGAGAGTATACAGAGAAAGAGGTTGGCGAAGAAGAAGTGGGATTGTCAAAGAGATGAAGAAAGTAGACAAGAGTATAAGGAGATGAGGTGCATGGCAAAGAGAGAGGTGGTGAAGGCTAAGGACAAGGCGTATGAAGAGTTGTATAAAAGGCTGGACACTAAGGAGAGAGAAAAAGACCTGTACCGATTGGCTAGACAGAGGAACCGAGCTAGTAAAGATGTGCAGCACATAAGGGTGATAAAGGATAATGAGGGAAACCTACTCACAAGTGAGGAGAGTGTGTTGAGCAGATGGAAAGAGTACTTTGAGGGGTTGATGAATGAAGAGAATGAGAGGGAGAGAAGTTTGGATGATGTGCGGATTGTGAATCATGAAGTGCAGTGAATTTGCAAGGAGGAAATAAGGATAGCTATGAAGAGGATGAAAAACGGAAAGGCTGCTGGTCCAGATGACATATCTGTGGAAGCATGGAGGTGTTTAGGTGAAATGGCAGTGGAGTTTTTAACTAGATTGTTTAATGAAATCTTGGAAAGTGAGAGGATGCCTGAGGAATGGAGAAAAAGTGTTTTGGTATCGATTTTTAAGAATAAGGGTGATGTGCAGAGCTGTAGTAACTATAGAGGGATTAAACTGATCAGTCACAGCATGAAGTTATGGGAAAGAGTAGTGGAAGCTAGGTTAAGAAGGGAGGTGATGATTAGTGATCAGCAGTATGGTTTCATGCCAGGAAAGAGCACTACAGATGCAATGTTTGCTCTGAGAGTGTTGATGGAGAAGTACAGAGAAGGTCAGAAGGAGTTGCATTGTGTCTTTGTGGATTTAGAGAAAGCATATGACAGGGTGCCTAGAGAGGAGTTGTGGTATTGTATGAGGAAGTCGGGAGTGTCAGAGAAGTATGTAAGAGTGGTACAGGATATGTACGAGGATAGTGTGACAGCGGTGAGGTCTGCGGTGGGAGTGACGGATGCGTTTAAGGTGGAGGTGGGACTATCAGCACTCTACCTTCACTACTCCTGTGCAGGCAGTGGAGTCCCCATGGACTATGATGTTGGCAGATGACATTGTGATCTGTAGTGAGAGTAGGGAACAGGTGCAGAAGACCCTGGAGAGGTGGAGATATGCTCTAGGGAGAAGAGGAATGAAGGTCAGCAGGACTAAGACAGAATATATGTGTGTGAATGAGAGGGAGGATAGAGGAATGGTGAGGATGCAGGGAGTAGAGGTGACGAAGGTGGATGAGTTTAAGTACTTGGGATCAACAGTTCAGAGTAATGGTGAGTGTGGAAGAGAGGTGAAGAAGAGAGTACAGGCAGGATGGAGTGGGTGGAGAAAAGTATCAGGAGTGATTTGTGACAGATGAATACCAGTAAGAGTGAAAGGGAAGGTCTACAAGAGGGTAGTGAGACCAGCTATGTTATATGGGTTGGAGACAGTGGCATTGGCAAAAAGGCAGGAGTCAGAGCTTGAAGTGGCCAAGTTGAAGATGTTAAAATGTGCACTGGGTGTGACGAGGATGGACAGGATTAGGAATAAGTATATTAGAGGTTTAGCCCAGGTTGGAAGGTTTGGAGATAAAGCCAGAGAGGCAAGATTACATTGGTTTGGACATCTGCTGAGGAGGGATGCAGAGTATATTGGGAAAAAGATGCTAAGCATGAAGCTGCCAGGTAACAGGAAAAGAGGGAGGCCTAAGATAAAGTTTATGGATGTGGTGAGAGAGGACATGCAGGTGGTTGATGTGACAGAGCAAGATGCAGAGGACACGAAGAAATGAAAACAGTTGATCTGCTGTGACGACCACTAACAGGAGCAGCTGAAAGAAGAAAAAGAAGAAGATTCCACTCAGTAAATGAAAATGGTAAGTTAACTGAAGTCCTGGACAGCTATCCATCTATCTAAATGCCAGATTTTAAGAAACATAATCAATAAAGTTTAAAAGGAGATTGTGTTCTGATAAGTAATCTCATCAAAAAAGTCGTCATCATTCCTGTATTCACCGCATATGTCTTCTAATCCGACACCAGTTAACTGTTACATATTAACTAATAAATAATGCAGCAACAAATGTCAGAAATAAATGTAGTGCAATGCCTAGATTAAGGGTCAAGCTTCAGTTCTGATAATTTTTCCTGAAATATGCTGTAGACAGCACTCAGTATATGAACAGGGTATACAGTTACATTAACAGACATCCTACACAGCCATACATGTGTGTAACTGCCAGATGTCAAGTGACATTAAGCAATACAGTGTAAAAGGAGATGGTGCTTTCATAACTAATGTTTTCAAATAGTGCTCATTATTCTTATGGTCACTGCTTTTGGTTTCCAATCTGATACCACTCACAGTTACGTGTGTAAATGTATGATTGCACACAAAATGTTGCAATAAAAGTTTTAAAGGAGATGGTGCTTTGAGAATTCATTATATTCAAATAAACTGCACATTATTCCTGTAGTCACTACTTGTGGGTTCTGATCCCATGGCAGCCAAATGAGAAATGACAAGCTGTTTAGTGTAATTGGTGTATACAAACATACCTCTCAACTGTCATGATTTCTGCAGAAATATAATGACTACTGCCCCATATGCCCCATATGTCTGGTTTTGATGTGCAGATATATGACATTACTTAGAATGCAATTTAATGACACATCTGTTATCAGAATACCTTGCTACTGATGTATGAGCACACTATGTAAAAATATTCCCTGCAGTTGTGCCTTTCTACCAACATTTGGCATGGCTTGGCCCATAATGTCCCATGCTAGCAGTTTGAGAGCTATGTAAGTGCAACATCATCTATACAAACTGTTGGTGCACACCTATGCTGGATGGAGAGTATGCTGTCCATCCTGGTTGGGCAGCCTCATCCCAGACACTGCTGCCAACCACTGCCTGCACAGGAGTAGTGAAGGTGGAGTGCTGATAGTCCCATGGGTGAGGACTTGAGTCACAGTGCTACCATGTCTGATGTCCATGGGACTCGGATTCCACAACACCCTCTCCAACCAAGGTGTTCACCCCATCTTGTGTCACACACCAACCCTGTCTGCTGTCAATTCTGTCTTGTCTGTCTGAAAAAGCTCCCTCACCTTCCCAACTTACCTACCCCACACATACCTATGTATCTTCCCCAAAATGTCACTCTTGCCTTAAAAAAGAAAAAGAAAATGGGCACCTGTCCCCCCAAAAATATTGTCTCATGCATAGCTCTCCATTTCGCACATGTCCACTGGACAGATTTAATTTGGTCCAATTGGCTTGACAACACACTTATGTTGATGTCACCCCTCTTTCTTTGGGGGTGACAGTCCAAATTCAGCTAAAAAAAATCTGTTAAAGTGCACATTTGTTGCTGTACAAGAAATGGATAGCTATGGCTCTTTCCTACAGCCTTCCTGCACATACCTACCTGCCTTTCACTCTGTTTTTCCCCCTGCTTGCACCCCATTTCACCACTGCCCTATCTCCCCATTTTTCATTTCTTTAAAGAATTTTTGCACAACACTATGCAACATGCAGCATCACTAAGCTAAGCTAAATAGTGCTATATTGGTATATGTATGTGAAATGATATTAATCAAGTGCAAAAAGTACACCTGCAACCTATTTCAAACCCAGGGCAATCGCACCTGCAGACCAGTGCATCAACCAACCAAGCCACACAGTTGTTAATTAACGCAGCTATTTTAAGCAAAACATGATACTTGCCATTTTCCCATCATTAAGTGTGTTCAAGCAATGCTGCACATCAAGCCTTGTCATGCACATTTGATAAAAGAGTAATAGAAAAATGGGAAGTAACTTGGACTCTTTTATAGGAATACATCACTATAAAGCCATACACATAATAATGGATGTAAGCAAGGTTTCTAACAACACGGTGCAATTATATCTGCAACATTTAAAAATACACCCACTAAAATATAAATGGAAAAATAGGTGTTTAACTGAGATTCTGATGGAGAAATTCATCCCTATAAAGACATACACATAATGGATGTAAATGAGGGATGAGAACAGCATGTACGAGTGCAATTATATATTGAAAATACACCTGCTGTAACAGTGATCCAGTAGCTCAGTCTGCTAAATGATTTGAAAAACATTATTTTTTGGTCCACATCATCCTAGGTTCAAATCCAGTGGTGTCTAGCATTTACAAACATGTATGTGTACATCACCATTGTGAATTCTGATATGTATGACTGTCTCATCACCTATTTATCCACCCAAAGCAGTGCATATGGAAAGTCTGCTTTACAATAATGGAAGTCAAAGGTCTACAGATAAGAGCATAGTTACCATATTCCCATTGCAACACTAGAAAGTGCATGCAGTGTCAGGTCATGCATTATTATACATTGACAGAGGATTTTGAACTATGTAATTCAAATGAGGCCCAGTAATATCAGACTGCAGGACACAATGATTTGCTACTGATATTACAGATAACCACAGCTGCACAAGTAACATATACATATGGAGGTTGTGCTAGAAGCATGGGTTGCTAGCACACACATTCCAGATGACTACCATAACATAACACATGACTTGGCAGCTGTCCAAAAGGATGACATAATGGTAAATGTACCACCTACCTTGTTCTAGGATACAACAACCATGTTGACTTTTTCTCTGTTATTGATACCTTTGGCTACCATACTTAAACACATACCTCAATTTCTTGTGGGATGGGTTCCCTCAATCAGGCTCTGGCTGTACATCAAGGCTACCACAGCTCACACCATTACTCACAAGTGTTGTTGTCCTCTACATTCTGCAGGCTGTCTGACTATGCATATTGACTGCAGTAACAGCATCAGGTGCAGCATGTAGCACACACATACTGTATGTATGTAATAAGCATCTACAACAAACATTCTGTCTGTGCTGAAATAGTATTTTTACCCCAGTACTTTCCATCACAACATATGAGAAAGGGTATGAATTCTACATTGGGGCCTTATACCGTGTTCAATAGCTGCACGGGATTGCCTGATTATACTGAAAATCAGCTGTGCATGCTGCAGTTAGTATTTCTGAACCACAGATTGGTTCAGAGGCAATCACCTGCTGGGAACCATCTTAAAAAGGGAAACTCCTAGCTAGGGGAACCATTGTTTATAAGAGTTACTTTCTATGGTGAACTCATTGGCACAACACTTGTATATCTGTATCTTTCAACAGAGGAGTATTGTACTCCATCAGGTATGTAACCATTTTGTTTCCGACATGATGCATATGTTTGAATATACTTAGGGGGAATGGGGATTACATCAGTAAGCCTTTCTTAGAACTGTACAGATGACATGCCATTGATCTGCAGTTGTGTAACACCCACATAGGATGTAGACTACAGCAAGAGTATAATGCTATCTGTTAACTAGGGGCATAGGTCTCCTGGATACTTCCTTTCTAGCAGTTGTAATACTACACAGCTATTTGTTTGGCATTGTATTTCATACATATGTTATGGGGGGAGGGTTCCTGCTATGGGCCACACTACAAGTGGACTGCTGTGTTGGCTGTGTGATCATATGTGAGTATCTGTCATGGCACAAACAGGAGTAGGTCACTATTGCTACTATCCTAGTTGGTTCAACACCCTTTGTATTATTGGCACAATGTTGCATATGAGATGTGTTATCAAGTGGGGAATACTGATAGCCTTCCTTTATTGCTGTATCTGTACATACTGTAGAACCATGTATGCGATCCTGACATGTGATCTAATTTTTTTGTATTTCAGGTGACAACATGCATGCCAGATACTGCACACCTTTCACTGATGCTGAAAATGACCTCATAACTGAGGTATTAAGACAACACTACCAAATCCTACTGTTCAGAGAGAGGGCAAATAGACAAGAGTGACAAGCCTTGTGGGATGAACTGGTCCATAACATAAATGCTGCGGGTCACCAGAATTGCACATATGAGCATGTGTGACACCATGCCACAGACATAATCCACTTGGCATGGAGAAGGGCAGTGGACATGGACAGGGATCGACAGATCACTGTTGCTGGGCCTACAGTAGAACAACCTGTGTCAGCTACTGAGGAATTCCAGGTGAACCTTGCAACACAGGACAGCTCCCAGGCATCCATCATACCATATGTTGTGGATGTGGGTGCCACCACTTCCACACAAGAGGAGTGTCCAGGTATGCTTATTTGAATCAGCATTGGAATACTGTAGCAGTTAGCATGTCAGGGTTTACACAGTTTTATGTGGGTGTCAGATGTTTTATGGGATGGGGGAAGGAGGTTAGCTGCAGTTTTAATCTCATGCAGAGATTGTCACCCACATATCTGTGAACATAACATCTATTGTAAATGGGAGATATTTGGATGCAGTAGCAATGTTATACTGTAACATGTGGTGCTGTTTACATTACATCTCCCTCATATGTTTTTCAGGACCATCATTAATAGGAAGAGGCTGTGCTCCTTCTGCTGATAAGCACAAAACATTTTTTGTCAGAGATGTAGATTTACTTCAAGGCATTAGCTAAACTGTCATCCCAGCCTGCTGGCTGGACTGAGGTACTGTCTGCATGATTGACAAATATACAGATATGTCCTGACTGAACACACTTTAGGGTCATACCTTTGCCTTGTAGATGTGACCATAGTGACTGAATTCACAGTATTGTCATGACTTTTCAGATGTGCACACTAGTAAACTGTGCAGACTTCTGCAGAATGTCATCAGTGTACATAATGTATGTTTTGCTCATGAGAGTCTAGTTTAATGATTTGTTATAGGTTCATAGGTAGGTACTAGGCTATTGGCACTAGGGCCTATATAAGCCTAGCCAAAAAGGTATCCTGGTTTTCGTCACCCAAGAAAATTATTTTCAACTAATTACAGATTTGGATTAGAAAATAATGTCCTAATGTCCTATTATATCAGATTGTGGGTTATGCAAGACTGGAATAGTGACAGAAGTGTATACAGCTTAACATATATTGCATCATAGTACTGCAGAGCATAGTAGTGCCGGCATTAATCTAATGCTTTCCCTTAATATCACAGGTGACCTGGGAGGTTTGTCTCTGTCCTCTTCACCTGATGTCAGTGTCTCTTCAGACTCTGATGATGATGGTGGCCAAAGCGAGGCACAGCTGGGGGTTGCAGGGGCTGAATCTGTCACAGGTTTACATACCTACTCTGCCCTCATCACCATGCCCAGTCAGTATGCCTACACATACCCAGTACTCTGAGGCCATGGATATTGGACAGTCAGAGGGTGGGGACATTGAACAGGGAAGTGTGGCTAATGTGGCTGCATTGAGTGTCGACATTGGCCATAGCCAAACAGTTGGTGAGGTTCTATACAGGCAGATTGATAGGGGTGTTAGTAAGATGCCTGCTGTCACTTTACCTCCTGTTGCAGGTGTTTCATCACGTGTCACTCAGCACATGTTTAGGGCCATCATGGAGACACAGGCATATTCCAAAAGGAACTTCAGACAAATGTTCAGGGTTATGGATGCAGCACACTCTAACATCTGCAACTGCCTCCACTGTGTTGCTGATACCCTGGATCGGTTGACTGACTCAGTGGAAAAACATTGGTCTGAGACAGATCACACACTGTCTTGGAACGCACACTGTCTGTGATGGAACACCTGGTTGGTGTTGAGTATCAGGCTCGTGGATGTAGTTCAGCAACTACATCTGCTGAGAGTCCACATGGCCATGCAAAATCACACTCCTATAGTGGCAGTACATCCAGCACTCCAGAGGGGAGTGTGCTGTCCACACCAAGATGTGGCAGGCCATGGATTCATTGTCCTGGGTATTCCCATGGATGACACGGTCTCAGAAGACATCAGTCACCCTCAGGTATTATCCCAGCTATGACTTTGATCATGGAGGTGACATTTCATCTCCTGGCAGAGCCAGTTCTCATTTTCGGGGGCAGAGATGATGAACTGTCAGCTCTACCATGCATGGTTCAAAGCTGTCCAACATACAGACATGTAGGGCTAGCACTGAGTTTGGCCATGTTGACACAGACACAAACACACCACTATCATATTCAGGTCTCCTACAGACACACACACCACATTTACATGGTCCATCTTATCTGCTTCCCTTTCTGACTCACACACATACTTGCCAACCTATTCATTCAGCCTAGGCCTCCTGCAGCCCCATACAACACCCTGTGCAAGTGATGATACCTATGTCACATCCCTGTCATCCTTCTCATCGATGCAGGGAAATTAAGCTGTGTGTCTGAAGCACAGGGTGACTATCTAAATTAATATGCATTTGTTTTATCCATTGTTGTCTTTGACATGCTACTTGTACTGATCAGTTACAGATATTGTACGCTGCCATTTATAAAGAGTAAACTATATTATTTTGTGTACGTTACATTGGATGCTGTTATAATGGCTGCGTAGTCACACAATGAAAGGTGTCTCATGGAACTGTTTACGTTTTACTTTCAGGATTATGTAGGATACACCTATGGGTGCACATTTACAATAAACCCATCAATGTCAGAGCACATGATGGAATGACAGCACAGAAGAAAAATGTCATCAGAAAAGTAAAGCAGTATATGTGCATGGCTCCATATGTTCATATGTTTATAATTGGCTAACAAAAGCAAGGGTTTCTTTTAGCCTAGCCATGCATCCCTAAACTCTGACAAGGGCTGATACCCTTGATAAGTGTAAGCAGGGTTTTGGGAGCTGAGACATGTACAACTGGGGCATGGGAGATGAACCACCTATGATTTCCCTGTGTCCATTAGAGAGATTTGTCCTAAAGCGGTTCTCATTGTCATATTTCCCATCCTATCATGTAACTTGCACAAGATTTGTGGTAGGGCAGAATTCTGCTTCACATGGATGGAGCTAGTCCTTTCTTGGATATGCAGGAGATACACAGTGTGGTCTGACACCTCCCTGCATGGCAAGCATACACTTACCCTCCAAGGCATGTAGGAGACAGAATACATAGTTATGGCCCTGACATGGCCTGCATAGGACATGTTATGTATACTGTGTATTGTTTTACTGCAGAACCTCTGTGGATGTTACAGTTGTCAGATATGCCTGGTTAGCTACATACCAAAGGTGGCATTGCACTCAATGATAGGCATGATAAATGCTGAATACAGTGGAACAATGACTTTCTCAGATTTACATGCCATACCTTTGTTTATAGGTTGCACAATATAAAATGAATCCCCAAATATTACTGACCCATGGCAGTCAGAGGCTAGATCACTATCTATGTGTCCATATGTCTCTGACTACTGGGTCAACTGTTGTGGGTGTGTGATCCATGCAATAGTTACCAGGGGTGAATGACTTCCCAAGGGATAGTATTGCACATTCCTTGGCACATAGTGTTAGTCCCTGGCTCCGACAACAACTGAGTGCTTATGTCCGCCCATCCTGGATAATTGCCGGGTCAGTGTGGGATTCAATGACAGCTCCTAATTTGCAATCATCTGCGTCTGTCAGAACCCAATAACAGTGGCCGTGACTTCAGAGAAGTAAATGGTTAGAAGGAGCATGCATGGACAACCACATCTTCACTGCAAAGAGTGCCTAAAGACAGTGTGTTTGAGGCCATCAACCACAAGGGTGTAGCAGCATGACCCCAACTTTGCTGGAGTTGTACATTGCTACATTTGTAGGCATGCTTTTGCAACCCTGCCTAACAACAGCATCATGGTTAATACAAGTGCCACGTGCCTGGCAAAGCATTGTACTTAGCTACCATGTTATAACACACTGTCGGGTCCTATTTTACCTTAGGATGACAACATAAAGGTGATAGCATGTTAAATGTAAGCATCTGTCAGGCCACTGCCTAACCATGGTTTGTTGTGATGTATACACAGATAAGAATCTATTGCTAATGGCATTATCACTGACTGCTGATGAGATGTGGAAAGCATTCCCAACCCTTTTCTCCTACTCCACACAAACACAACATGTGACAGATGGGACTATATTAAAAAGCTTGGATCCATGCTCTCTCACAGACCAATTGGTACATATGACAATGAGTGGGTTGCCAACAAGCACACCTCACCTCCTACAAATAATAGCTTACACACCACTGTCTCACCGATCAAACACCTAAGGCAAAACACAGAATCAAACATATTACTCCTAGGTGATTACATCATGAGACACACTGATGTGCCTCCTACCAGGCTACATAAGGGAAAGGTCATGGTCAGCTTTCTGTGAGGTGCCAGGCTATGCCATATCACACATACACTCAAGTCTGTCAAAATCAGGTACTGTTATGATGATGTCATAGTTCTTGTTAGTGTGTATGACTTGAGCCATACCTCTTTGCACTATGTGCAGAGACATGACTGAGCTGACAGACTATGCATCCCAGGCAAGTATGCCCTTGGCCTTATTTTACCATCACCTATAATGATGGCTCAATACAAATGGAAAAAAATGATTGCCTTCAATAATTGCCATAATGTGTGGTCTCATTGTAAGGGGATCCACTATCTGTCAGCCTGGGATTACCTACTCAACAGACCTCAATTCTTTGCCAGAGATGGTCTTCATCTGTTACCCCTGGGATTTTGGCTACTGACCAAGGCTGTTGTCACCTCCATGCTGCACCTTTTAGGTGGAGTCTCAAGGAAAGATTTTCCAATGATAAAACACCATCTATAAACAACATCATGGTTCATAGGTTCATAGGTTCATAGGTTCATAGGTAGGTACTAGGCTATTGGCCCTAGTGCTTATATAAGCCTAGACAAAAGGTACCCTGGCTTTTGCCACTCAAGAAAATTATTTTCCTGTGCCACTGTTGAGCAGAGCCACAAAAGTGATCCCTGGGGTGAATTTCCTATCTCCCATCCAATCATCAAGATTTTTCTTGAAGAGTACTAATGAGGAGCTTTGTTTGATATAGATAGGTAGTTTGTTCCAGAGTATGGGAAGTCTCTGGGACAGGAATCTATCCCTCCAGCATATTCTGTTTATTGTGGTGGCAAGGTTTAGGTCCCTAGAGCATGTAGCTCATAGGGATTGGGATTGCTTTAAGTGGATCATGTCTAAAAGCTCTGGGTTTGACATAGCTTTGTGTGTTAGGCCTCTGAGTAGGCAATATGCGATGGAGTAAAGCTGCAGTTTTTTGAGACGGTCTGCGTAGGGCATCTGTTTGAGGCCGGTAATCCTCTTTGTGAGGTATTTCTGTGGCCTTCCCAGTTGTTGTAGATGTCTTGTGAGGTACATACTAAAAGGGGCATTGTACTCTATAATAGGTCTAATGAGTGACTAGTAGAGGGGAGGTTAGGCTAAATGCTAGGAATGTCACCATTAAACTCCACTCACTGGAAACTGTCCCCACCTTGGAAGACACAGACATTTGTGCAGTCACAGACACCTGAGTCAAGGCTGGGGTGAACAGTACAGCCATACCAGGCTACACCTCCCTCCACACGTTCAGACATCAAACTTAAAGCATGCAAAGTAATGGAGGCAGTGTACACATATTCATTAAGGACAAACACACATCCAGATTGGTTAGACAGTATGATTCCCTGGAGAAACTGCAGGTGAAATTGACAGCTTGTAGGGCACACAATCAAGCCATTGCCAGCTATAGCAGCAACTCCATAAATCAGGACACCCAATGTGCTTATATGGATCTAATTTAGTCTATCAATCTACATCAAAACAAGATGGTTTTGGTCGACTTTAACTACCCACCAATTGGGTAGATTACTCATGCTCAAACTCACTTGCCCAGAGGTTAGTTGACTCCTTCATTACAATGCCCTGTACCAGTGGGTTGAAATCCACACAAGGGGAGCCAACATAATGTATCCAGTGCTTACCAAAATGGGTGACTACTGTAGAACCTTCACTGTGAGGGCCTCCCTGATGATATCCGACCACAAATTGGTCTCATTCAAAGTAAGTATCACACCTGACACACGGCCCCTCCTTGCAGCATATAAAGTAATAAAGTTCAACAAAGCAGATTATAACCTCCTATGAAATGGTATAAATAGTTTGACTGCACCACACCCCTCAGATGGAACAGGCAACTATGCCAAGCTCTACACCAATGCTTTATACAAGCACCTGTACAACTGCACTGCCTGTACCTGATAGGGGCAAAACAAGCTCCTCATGGTACAGCAATCCTGCCTGGTGTACAACTGCCATTAGCAGGCTTTATAATAAAAGGTAGACATTGGGGTCTCACACTCAGCAGGAGGGAACACCCCTAAAATGGAAGCACTCCCTCCTCAGCTTAAACAAGCAAATAAGTGTTGTTGTGAAGTCCTGCAAAACAAAATATGGGACAAAATAAGCATCCTCCATAAAGGACAACCACAAGGCATTGTGTACTTAAATGTGTAATGTAAAAGGAAAGGCCACCATTGTTGCTAAACTTGTACTTAATGATACCACATATAATGAGCCTGTAGATATAGCTAACCTATTGACCAGCAGGTTCTGTGACAACTGCTCTTCCCTATCCCCACCACACATACACAGACATCCCTAGAACCTGCCCCATACCTTGTATATCTAAAGACCAGGTACTAAATGGCCTCTCTAATGTGACAAACACAGCATTTATTGCACCTGGTTCCTATTAAATGATCGAAGACACATTCTTTTGAATGCATGTTGATTGAACTTTGAAGCACGAAAAGGCAAAATAGTGAAACAGCATATAAGCGAATTCTTTCCCTAGGAAAGAAATCGCTTGGCCACTTCCGTTACTTTGCTGTTTTTGTCACTGTAGTGCAATCTTGGAGTTAGTTTATTGATGTAGGGGGGTGTCTGGGGCAAAGCCCCCGAGTTTATGTAATGTTTTATATATATTTTTCCCTTGGAAAAAAATCACTGTTCTAAGCATTTGAGATTGTAAGCTTTCTCTTACATGGCTTCAACAAATCATTGTTCACTTTTTTAAGCATTCAGTAATTTAACATAGACCCCATTCCACCTGCTAACATCCCAGGCTGTATCATACATGGTATCTAACATGGATTACCAACACCATTGGAAACTCTTTGCAATCATAGTGTAACCTCTGGCTGCATCCCAGCTGATTGGAAATTGGCCACTGTTGCCCCCTTGCACAGAGGTGGTGTGTTCACTGACCAGGAGAACTATAGTCCTATTAACCTGACTAACCTTATCTGTAAGGCCATGGGCCAAATCATCATGGACATTATCAACAAAGATATAGGTAATCTAAAAACACTTGGCCCTACACTGTTTGAATCTGTGAAAGGGAGATCATGCGTTTTAAACCTGGTGGACATCTATGAGGCAGTCAGCAATGACCTGGGTGAGGGGACATCTGTGCATACAGTCACCTGGACTTAGCCAAGCCATTTGACACTATCCTCCACTCAGGCATCATTGACATACCCACCCAGCTAGCCATCAACAGTAATATTAGAAGGGTCACTAACTGGTTTGCTGATAGCTCTTATATAGTCAGAAAAGGGGTATCCACCTCCAATAGCAGAGTGGTAACCAGTGGTGTTTCACAAGGTTCAGCCCTGTGTCCTCTAATCTTTGGAATCCATTTATCCAACATACAAACACAAAGTAAATGTCTGTGGCTGACAAGATTTGCTGATGCTTGCAAATTGGGAGCAGTCATAGACTCTCCAAATGATGTCAACATCTTACAAGATGTTTCTTGTCACAATCATGGCTTTAAACTCCATGCAAATATATGTAGTATCGTTCCTTTCAGTATCAGCAATGTTCCTGCTAAGTAGCACATAACTAGCAACACCTTAAGTATATACTCAGGGGTGAGAGACCTAGGCACACATGTTTACACCTACCTTACCATAGATCACCATGTCTCCACAGTGATAAGAAGGGCATTATATCTTGCTCAAGTCATAACTGAGGACACTGTCACCTGAATATGAAGTAATGTATGTTTCCAAGCACCAGTGGCAATTGCAGAGACCACAAAGGTTACTTACAAGGGAAATTCAAGATTTCAGCATGTGTCCTATGGGAAATCATCTGACCTCACTGTGACTTTACTCTGTGCCATACAAACTACTCAGGGGTGATCTCTGCCTTGTATATGAGGCAGTCCGTGACCCTGCTTTATTGGAAATGCTGAATATCCATAAGTCAAATGGTACACAGATTACTCACCATAAGGACCTTAACCTGTTATGTGACATAAATAAAACATGCTAGAGAAAAGATATGTCTACCAGAGTTTAACAAACCTTTGTAACAGACTCCCACTTAATGTCAAACAGCACATCTCATTGGCCCTCTTCAGATGCAATCTGTACGATTGGATGGGTGACCATAATTTCACCATGGGGGTTTTGCCTGTGTCCCCTTGGACAGGGGCAATAGGTGCTAATTGTGCAATTAAGGATAAGAACTTGGCTAGGATTGTAAGGGCTCTAGGGCCATTAGCCTAGTCAATTCCAATGATCCTGTGATCCCATAGGCTGATATAAAATGCTCTAACTTCCACACAAACCAACTTGGCTACAATGAGTATGGAACCACTACCAATCAATGTTTACAGAACACTGTATAGCACACACACACACCAAGTTGGCTACAATGAGATTGGAACCCCTACCTACCTAGTCTTACACACTATAGATCACAGTACTTAATACATGTGCCATGGCTCAAGTCTGACATTAAGATGTCTTTAAGTACTCTTATGCTAGATGAAATCAGCAGGCCTTGTGGAAGACAAGGGTTTGGAGGCCTGCATCTACTGCAAGGGTCAAAAAGTACGTATCCACTGCAGTTTGGAAGTCAGTGGGGGGATCCACACTTGTTTTATATGGGGATGCGCATACACACACAAACACACCAAATGGTCTGGAGTGAGATTAGTACCCCTATCTACCTAGTTCTATACACTATAGAACACAGTATTTAATGCACATGCCACGGCTCAAGTCAGCTTTACAAATGACTGCAAGTGAAATACTTGTAGATGATATACACAAGGCTTGTGTTAAACAGCATGTGTGGCCTGCAGAGTGACATTGCTTCTTACTGTCATCTGCCTCTAGTAGCCTTGCAGTCAGGCAACTGTTTTTATCCTAGCTTTGTGGCAGCAGTAGCTGTTTTGGCCATATGTGTCTTTTTCCATTTGGATGGGCAAGCCTGTGGCCAAGAACAATTTACCCTGCCAATACGTGAGTACAAAACATTATACATTACACAACTTGTTCACTTGATGTATGTGTGGTGACATCCAGCACACACAGGGGGCTGTAAGTAAGTGCATTATCTACTGCTGAGCTGTTACTTTTGGTTCCTTGACTAACATTATGTATGTGTCATAGTGCAGCTTTAATCACCAAAATCTGGGTATTTCAGGCAATACAGACATACACACGCATTTATACATACATATTTATGTATATTACAGGGATAGCTTATATATATATATATATATATATATATATATATATATATACATATTATCTAGATATATGGGGAGAGACAGATGTATGTGTCAATGCATATATCTAATATATATGTATATGTATTTATATATATATATATATATATATATATATATATATATCTGTCTCTCACTATCTTTGTGTCCCCATATATATATATATATATATATATATATATATATATATATATATATATACATATATATATCTATATGTATATACAGCTGACTCTTCCCATATATATATATATATATATATATATATATATATATATATATATATATATATATATATATATATATTTATATATATATATATATATATATATATATATATATATATATATCAGACACATATATATCTGTCTCTCACTATCTTTGTGTCTATATATATATATATATATATATATATATATATATATATATATATATAAAATATGCAGACATGTGTCTATATATATATATATATATATATATATATATATATATATATATATATATATATATATATATATATATATATATATATATATGTCATTGAGCAAGGAGCAAGAGATTTGCGCTTGGCTTAACTAAGTGTATGAGAATGAGCATGCCTAGTGGAAGTTTTGGCTAGTTATAAACCGAATCCAGCCCATACCTAGCTGTACTCCAGTCCAAGACTTTGTGTATTACACAATATGGCGTCTGCCTCTGTTTCTGCAATGCTGCACTTCACTCACATTGGCTAAAATTTCTAAAGTTGTCTTATTTAATTAATATGTGACAGAGGTTAAAATAGTACAGCACAGACTGACAGTCTGTAGAACACAAATTGTTCATACCTCACATCCAAAAAAGTGGACAGCTCTTGATTAGAACCATAAACACCATCACAAAAGGTGAGTGCTTTCAGCTTTTAAGCTGCAGAAGCATCATGACAGAAAAGGGATTATTTATCACACAATCATCTGCATAAATAAGTGCATTGGTTATTCCTTCGTTACCTAAGACATGCAATGCATTATCAATTTCTATAGTACTGTCCTGAGTGAAATCCTCATATACCACTGATGAGTTACTGTTACAGCAGTTACAAGGGAACACTGTGGTGTTGGTGGTGGAACAACACCACATGCTCTGCTCGAATACATGATAGTCTGACTATCATTTAACCCCACTGTCTAACATCTCCCTTCAATGGTGTACCAGTAATCTGTTGCTGCAAGGCTCATGAATAGTCCATGCATGAGGCCTACTGAATAAAAATGGTAACATGTTAGTGGAATTGGTATCTGTAGTCCCATGTGGATGTCATTTCTGTCCAGCTAGCCCACTATAGTTACTTGAAAATTGTACTTAGTCCATAGATACACTGACATATCATAATTATCCACTAGACTTCTGTGTAGGTTACGGACTTACCCTGGAAATGCAGCAGTTGACAAAACTGTAGTTCAAGGCTGACTCTGTCTGTTGCAAGCAGTATACAGCCAGTACATGGATAGGTACAGGATGTGTGAGTTGCCTAGCATCAATTTTAATATCTGGGTAGGAGTAAGGCGTTAGTCCTTAGGTCTCTAGGTTGTTAGTGAATGTGCTATGCACTGTCTCTTAGCCAAAGCTAGGGCATACTTAACATGCCTATGTCTGCCTACATGGATATTAGCAGGAGGATCCTATGCTGAGTCTCCCTGTGAGTGTGACTGTGGTGATCTAGACACTGGTGGCAAACTGTGTATCACTTTCCTTTGGTGATCCTGCTGCAGCTGTTTCCACAGTATCAGACTGTGTAGCATAGAACATAATGTGAATATCTGTGCACATGTGGCTGGAGTATACTGCAGGGCTCCACCAGATATATCGCGTTGCCAGAACCATGAGTTCAGAAGCCTAAACACACACTCTCTGATGTCCCTAGTTTGTGCATGTGCCTCATTATGCTGTTCATCTGTGGATGTGTGTGCATTCTTGATGGGTGTCATTATCCACGATTCCAGGGCATAGCCAGCATTTCTCAGTAAATGGTCCTGTGGGATGTCCTCCAAGCAAACACCTGGTACAGCTGTGATGTGTGCCAAATATGGGAATCATGATAGCTGCCAGGGTTGCCAGCACACACATTCACACAGTTCTGGAGAAGTCTGGATAAGACAAAAGCATTTAATTGTGGATTAATGTTGTTCACATTAAAGAGTACTTTGGTTCTGCCTGTCTAACCTGTGATTTTTTGGTTGTTAATGGATTTTATCTATAGGTCCTGGTTTTGATCCAAGTTTTACTTTGGATCTATTACATACAGATGTAGGAGACCTGCAGCAGGTCCTAGCATTATCCCAGTTAAAATTTCCAAGCCTCTACTGCAATGGCCCAGAGTATTGAGGGAAAATCAGAATGTAGGGTGCATGCTTACTTTATAAAGTTCTGCTTTAGGTCCACAATGTGGGTTTGGCTAATTATGATGGAATTCACCTGCCCAGGATATAAATAGCATAATTGCAAGGCCCTAATTTAGTGTGCAGCTTAAACAAAAGGCAACAATATTTATTGAAGATATCTGATTTTAATTGATTGCTGCCTACATCATCAGTGTCACATGGGTAGTCTGTTCACATGAACACACTGAGCTATGAGGTGTACCACCCAAACAAGCATGCTAGGAATAAACAATCCTAAAAATAATAAGACACCCCCCCCCCGATGTCATCCACATCCTCTGGAAATATCGGGTCTATATTATAACATTGAAGTCTAAAAACTTTGAATGTTATAATATCGAACAATTCAATCGAAACACCAGAAAACCGAACAGTCAGAATAGCTAATTTTTTCCCAGGGAAAAAATTTGCTGTTCCAACAAACATACACACAAGTCAATCACACCAAAATAAATAACCCACACACATACACTTCACAAAACCCTACACTAAACCAGACATACACCACTAGCTATCCACTTACCTTAACCCAACCCTAACCCTAAGGTCCCTAACTATCGCACACTCACCTTACCCGCTCCCTAATCCTAACTAACCTACCCAACCCTAATCCTCATGTCCACACAATCATGCATTTACCCGACCCACGCTCTAACCCTAACTCACCTATCCCATGCCCAATCGCACACTCACCTTCATTCGCACAGTTACCTTAACCCTGTCCGTAACCTTCGCTCCACAGTTGAGGATATAGCAAAGTTGCAGAAACACCCACTGAATACTTTCCTTAGGAAAGTATTCAGTGTTCTGCAGCTTCGCTATTTCAAGCTTTCGCTCTGCTGGGTTTGATATTATAACATTCGAAGTTTTTAGACTTCGATGTTATAATATAGGCCCGGAAATATCAGCATTGTGTAGGAGCCTACACAAAGTGGATATGCGGACATGGTTGCTCCTTTTAGCAGTTCGGGAAATCCATCTCATTTGCATATATATCCATGCTGACAGCCTAGAAACTACACTGTTCATAGCCATGTAAGCTTGGTAACAGCACGTATGCACCACTGTATGGACCCGGAGCCAGGTCCTACAGCACATTTGTGAAAGCCATATTAGAAATATTATTAGAATTAAATATTATTAGAAATATTATTTTTTATTTATTTCTTTATTTGTGTTAAGCATGTTTGTGCATTGCAGCGTATAGTGCAAACATACTGAAATTATTAAAAATATATATTAATTTTACATATTTCCTTCCTTTTTCAGACATCCACAATGTACCTTTTGCACATTTTCTGGGAAGTTATGTCCATATTTGTGGATTTTACATCCCCTTCTGTCTGTGTAGACTCCTGTACATGGAAAAATTCTGCATACACTACTGACACTGACACTGAGTCTACACAGATGCCTTTCTGCTTGTCAGATCATTCCACCCGGGTCATTTGCATAAGATTTAACTGCTTATGAGGTACTTTGCATTCCATGGAACTTTTCCCATGTGAGCGCGCTTGTGCACAGCTAAGTGATGCTTACTGATTCTAAAATTGTTTGCTCTCGTGTACGCATCATGGTGTGATGCGTAAACCAAAACAAATTGTGCAAGCTTTACTGAATTCCCTCATTGTCTTATTGATAATTTTTAGTTTTGTTCAACAAATCATATTTTACACAAGCAGCAAACAAATAAATCCAAACCAGCCCAAAAGTTGAAAATGTTGAAATACAGGTGCCCAGTAGGAAGGTAGCTGGAATAAAGAAGCTGACATGACAAAGTAAAATCTTTTTTAATACAAAATGGTGAATGCTTTTGCAGTTGTAACCATTGCTTCATCAGACAGTTCATTCAAACAGCAACAGCACTTAAATACTTTAATTCATTACTAGAACAACCAATCCTACCACTCAAAATTAATTCAGCATTCAGCAATCAGTTAATTACTATGGTTGTGTTTTGCCCTTAGTTAATTGCTGAAGTCAGAAAAATTCTGTTTAAAAAACACATACACAAAATGTAAAGACAAGGACATGTGAATAAATGTAAATAAAATACATAAAAAGTCAATGAATAAATACATATACTCATGTTCCCCATTTAGTGACTACTTATGTGCATAGATATAAGCATAAAAATATATATAAAAATATATATAAAAGTATAAGCAGTTCACACTCAACAACTTAATACATATATTCTGCCTAATAAATGCACATGTTGTCCACCTAGTAAATACATATACTTTAATACATACATCTCAACAAATGCTTGTCTTTAATTATATCTATGCTAAAAACAGCTCAAGAAATACTGTCATATTGACCCAAAGCCCTGCGTGTGTTTATGTGGTCTTCTCTTATTAAAATGGTGTTATTATTTTTTATTTTATTTTAACCTTCTAGATTTTAACACTGGCTTCAATGGAACACTATCATTCAAACCCAAACCTCTGTGTGCTCCTAAACGCAAAATCCATTTTACTTCCATATTTTCAGTAGTATTGACTATGTCCCCCATCCTGTTGCTGACATTCTGGATGTGTAAAACCTGAAACAAAAATATATGGTCATCCCCCTTATCCAATGTATGCTTAGCCAAAGCACTATACAGTTGCCCTATTTTAGTGCAGTAAAGGTGGTCTCTTATCCGTTCCCTAAGGTGATGGTGAGTTTTGCCAACATAGAAATGGAAATATGTTGTGCAGTAAGCTACATACACTACATTCTTAGTATTGCAATCAGCAGAATTCCTTATCTCCCATAGATTCCCTGTTTCAGGGTGCTTAAAAAACCTTGATTCATCTATATAAATGCACTGTGTACATTTTCCACATCTATGGGTACCATTCACTGTGTTATCCATCAGAGCAGATGTCTTTGGATAGCAAAGCTGCTGTTTCAGATTTTTCTTATCTCTAAATTCAAAATGTGTTTTTCCACCCACTATGTTGGTAGTATCCTCATCTACTAACAACATATGCCAATTTTGTTGTATGATGGTTTCAAACCTTTTCACATCCATTGTATATGGTAAAACCATCAGAATGCATGGTAATGCACTATTCCTAATACCTACCCTGTCATTACCTACTCTATCAGAGTAATAGGGCTTAGCTTTACCTTTTCTTTCTTTGTGTAAATTATGGTACACATTATCAATTTCATGTTCACTATACCCCCTATTAATGAAACCTGTTCTTAGCTTAGTTAACTCATTTCTATACACTTCCTCTTGACAACATAGGCGAGATGTTCTCATTGCCTGACCTCTGATTATGTTAGGAAAAATCCTAGGATTATGCATACTGTTTCTGTGCAGAAAAGATGGTCTGTAACATTGTTTCCTATGTAATTTCATAGACCATTGGTCATTTTCTCTGTATATAGTAACATCCAGGAAGTCTGAACTCATCTCAGAACAGTTCATCGTAAACTTTAGAAAGTTACTGGTAGTATTTAGGTATGCATACAGGAATTTAAATTGTTCACCATCACCTTTCCAAAAAATAAAAAGGTCATCTACGAAACGCTTATGAAAGGATATTTGGGGATTACCTAATAGATGTTCATATTCCCAGTTAACCATAACCAGGTTTGCATATGTGTTGGCACAACTTGTGCCCATGGCAACCCCTGACAACTGCTTGTAGCATATGCCATTGAACATAAATATGTTGTGCTCTAGTACCAATTCTAGTAACATACAGAGAAAGTTTATCTTAGTATTAGAGAACTTTCCCTGCCTTGTCAACACTGATTTCACCATGCTTATCCCCTGGTCATTGGATATACTTGTAAATAAAGGCACTACATGTAGTGCAGCCAGCATCCCCATATCTGCTGTTCCCATTTGCTTCACTGCCCCATAAAGGTCCACTAAAATCTGTTCTGTGTCTTTCAAGACATATACATATTCATTGAGTGCTGTATTCAGTTCTTTATCCAGGTATATAGAGATGGGTTCTGTTAGCCATCCTGCCCCTGCTACTATAGGTCTAAATTTCAGATTATATGGGTCTTTGTGTATCTTGGGGAGGCCATGGATTTGAGGTATGAGTGGATTTTCAACCGTGAAATAATTAAAAAGATCTTTACTTAATAGTTCCATACACATACATTCATATAAGGTACTAGCAATCTGTTCACTCATTTCAAACACAATTGTTGGTAAATAATATTTTACAGTCGATTACAAGTCTTTTCAACAGATGGCAGTTTTTAACAAAGATCTATATCACTTAGTCTAATTATCATTAAATCAAATACCTTTTAATCAAGCAGTTTTTTCAAACCTCCTATTCGCTGAACTCTTTAAATGTTGAACTAAATAACATCAAGCTGTTTTACTTGGCCAGGTAACAAAACCTCTGATGTCAGTAAACAACTCCTTAAAAGGGGAGCACTTAAAATCTTAAACCATTATTTTAAGATTTAAAATT
The DNA here is from genome assembly GCF_019279795.1 of Protopterus annectens. Classification (NCBI taxonomy): domain Eukaryota; kingdom Metazoa; phylum Chordata; order Ceratodontiformes; family Protopteridae; genus Protopterus; species Protopterus annectens. The sequence goes on along the minus strand of NC_056741.1, from coordinate 1,741,298,679 downwards.
TAACATTAAAGAAACAATTATATACATAAAAAAATACCTGTTATTTTTAATTTTAAATTTTCCCCAGGTTATATATACTACCTACCACACCGATCTACTCAGACATGAGCATAGCTTAAAAAAATAAAAAGTTAATAAAACACTTTTTAACCTTTACTTTTGCAGGGGGCTGCACTCCCATGCAACTCCCCTTAGTGGGGGAGGGCCCCCCCCCACAAATTAAATATAACATCTCGGAGATCGCACTATGTTAATGAAAAGAGTAAACTAGAAACAGGATATGAATATTCATGCCACCATCAGTATGAATATTAATTAACTTTCAGCAATTGTTGAATGGTGGGTAGGGTTTAGGCGAGACTTGCTACTTTGCATATTATGTTCCGTCTGTTAGCCAACAAAAACAATTCAGTAAAATAAACTTTCACGATTGAAGAGTCTGGCGAACAGGAGAGTCGATAAAAAGGGTTCGACCAAAAAGTATTTGATTTAATAATACTTCAACTAAATGATATGGTCCCCTTCAACAACTGTACTTGCACTGGTGTATTTTCACATCAACAGTCTCTTTTTTGATAAAATGCAACATTTTTTTCTATTTGTCCTTTTTTGTTTGTTTTAGCAGTCATTTCTTAATATTACTGAAGTTTGCTTTAAAGAGGTCTCCAAATTGAATGCAATCTACCTTTGAAATGCCAGATACATGTCAGTGTAGCTGAGACCCTGATTAACAGTTCACTTTTCTTACTCAAAACATTTAGTGATCAAAAGAGAGTCCATCTCAGCCTCTGTAATGATGAGTCAGGGAAAATGACTTTCCAAAGGACTCTATCTAGTCATCCTCTCAGTGCTGTTGCCAAAGCATTATATCCCAGTGAGGTGATATACAATCCAACCCAAACCCAACCCCCCAAGCCCTAGAAAACCTAGCAAATCTCTCATACTATCAACCATAAATCTCCAAAGCCTTAGAAACAAGATACCTGAACTCCAGGTGTGTATTTCACAAAACAACCACGATATTATAGCAGCTTCCGAAACCTGACTGAAATCATATGTAAAAGATACAGAATTTCTTCACCCAGGTTACTCATGCCTAAGAGTTGATTGGCCCCACAAGAGAGGATGGGGCATAGCAATACTATTTCATAGCAAATATGCTTTACTTCCCTACTTAAACCAACACCCAACTTCTCCCCAGCTGAAGTACTAATCTCTATATTAAAACTTAATCATAAAAACATTTACATAGCTATTCTGTATATTCCTCCAGGAAACAGCATACCAATATTAGAGAACATACTTGCCTGGACATCCCAAAACATAGATAATGAAACCATCATTCTAGGTAATGAAAACATTGACTGGCTAGACATTGTCCAAAAGAACCCATGAAGAAACATAACCCTTTACAGCTTCTCCCAACTAATTCAAGACATCACCAGACCCCACAAAAATAACAACTGGGGCATCACAATAGACTGGATATTAGTGTCCAACCCTAACAATATTACCACTGCAGGCATACTACCTAATAACATTAGCGACCACCACCTAGCATATATCCTATGCAAATCTTCCCCAACCCCAGACTAACACCAATACAAATCAACCAGAAACTTGACTAAGTTCCAACCATCCATAGTTAATGAAACCTTAGCTAAAGTAAATTGGGCACCTCTCAAATCCCTACCACTTAAAGAGGCTGTTGAATTCTCTAACTCAACATTCCTAGAAATTCTAAATAAGCAATCACCCACCCGTCAAAAACAGATAAAACATAACCATGCAAGCTGGCTCTCAAAATCTACCAAAGAAGTCATGTCCACAAAGGATACAATCTGGAAATCATGGCAGAAAAATAAAGACCCCTCAACTCAACTACAATACAAGCAACTCCATAACCAGGAACAATGTCTAATAACCAGAGATAAAAAAGCCTACTACCTCCATCTACAAAACCAACATAAAGATAATCACAAATAATTCTGGTCCTCCATTAACCAACTATTACACCAAGACTCTCAAAGCAACTCATCCTCTGACCCAGACAAAACCCCAGACAAACTCGTTACCCTCTTTAATTCCTACTTCACTGACACCATAGCTAACCTAACCACTACCTTTCCTACAGTTAGTATAACCACCACCAAGACAGCTAATGACAAAATCATGCTAGAAAACAATCCTTCCCTTGACTCCAACCTACAATTCTCCCCCATACCCACCTCCACAATAAAAAAAACCTTTTACTTAAGCTAAAACCCTTTACTCGGGTCCCTGACAATCTACCCTCACACTTCCAGCAGTTAGCTGCAAACTCTATAGCTTATACAATCAGCATACTCATTAACAGATTGATTAAATAATTCCTGGTCCCAGACACCTGGAAAAAAAGCATACATTCCCCCTTTACACAATGGCGGCACCAACACAGACACCACAAATTTTCAATGTAAATGTCCAAAAGTGGCATACAGTACTGACTAAATAATCCCAAAAATGACTGACTCACAGAAGCCATGGACGTGTAAATATTTATTATAAAACAACACACCAAAAACACTTGATAAGCACTTTCGTCCCTCAAAGAGACTTCATCAGATAAAAAACATCCAATTCTATTCCTTTTTATATGATTCCAAACAAGTTAATTACATTCAATAATTCAATTAATTAAAATCCCATACTTAAAGCTTTATATATAAAAAGCTTTTTCTTCACTGTTCTTTATATAATGATTTTCCCATACTTTGTCTGCATTACCAAAAAAAAAAAACAATTGCTAGATCATTGTTGTTTTATAATAAATATTTAAACCATAAACTTTCAACCCATAACAATTGTCCCACCCCTCTCTAAAATGCTGGAAAAATGCATCCATGCCCAACTCCTCAACCACCTGTTTGAAAACCAAATGCTATCACCCAGTCAGCATGGTTTCAAACCAGGACCCAGCACCACTACTGCCCTCTTCTCCTTCCTAGACACAGTCAACCGTACACAGAATTCTGGCAAAATAATCACTTATCTTTTCCTAGACCTCTCCAAAGCTTTTGCTACCATTCCCCACGCTATCCTCTTCTCCAAACTATCCACCCTCAACATTTCCCCACCTACCCTATAATGGTTCAGTAGCTATCACTCCAATAGACAGCTTCAGTCTATCAAATGGAAACAGTCTTACTCTCCCATCCTCAAAACTTCCACAGGGTTACCCAAAGGCTCCATACTTGGTCCTGTCTTATTTAGCATCTTTATTAATAGCTTTCACTCCACTGTCCCTCTGTGCTCAGTAATCCAGTATGCTGATGACTGTACAATAATATTCACTGTAAATTCCAGCTCTGAACTCCAGCAAATCACTCAGAATGCCTTCACCTCTACTGAATCTTGGATGCTTAACAATCATCTTGCTCTAAATCCAAAAAAAAAACTAAACCAGTACTTTTTACCTCGAAAAAAGCCACTATCCTAGATAAAAAAAACACCTGTCACTGTACAAGCCCAAGACAGTAGGCGATATTATAGATGCAAACCTTAACTTTGATCTACACATAAACAATAGCATCATAAAAACACAACAACAGCTCGTTATACTCTAAAGGCACTAACACTTTCTTAGCCTCTCTACTAGACATAACCTTGCAACCACCTTTTTATTACCCTTTCTCCTTTATGGTTCCCCTCTCCTCACTAATATCCAAAATTCTGCAAAATCCAAACTTGAAATGTGTTACAACAAAATAGCCAAGTTTTCCACCAAGGCCAACTTCTCATCCCACCACTGTAACTCACTGAAAAAAAAAATTGGCTGTCTGGAACTCCCCCACCATCTCTCATACACCCAACTAAATACAGCACACAAAATAAACTACAGACCCACAGACTGACTTTCTCTTTCGACACTACTCTCCCAATACTAACCCAGCAGGCAACTAAGCTATGAAAATAATCTACTTCTAAAAGTATAAAAGCCCACCTTAACCTGCTGCTCAACTCCTCTATTCCTTGACCATCACCAAACTATGGGACTCACTTCCACCTTCTCTAAGAAACACAGGTAGCACCACCACCTTCAAACAAATACTGAAAAATCATCTCAACTCTTCCTGGCTGTGTACCTGCTCTGTAACCTAACCTCCTCCTTCTCCTTACATGATAACTAAACTCTCATGCTTTCTGCTACTGCTGACTGATGATATTTTCTCCAGAATTATTATCACTTGTTGATGCTTGTACAATTGAATTATTTTGTAACCAACAAAATTGCTGATTTTATGTATATATTCTGTATATATTAGTGTAATCACCAACTGTAACACTGTATCTACTTTTGTACCAATTAATGTTTAATATTTTCTGAAAATGAGCTCTTTTGGGCCCAGTGGACTTTCCTGGTAAACAAATGCAATAAATTAATAAATACAATGTTCTCCATGAAATAGATGTAGGAGAGGTCTATCAATAGAGAGGTAATCCTTTCCATGAAAGGACTGAACCAAGATGCTGCAAAGTAAGCATGGTTAAATAAGCTCCAGTGTCTGAAGACCACTGCAGTTTAGTTATGTTTTGAATGTGGCAGACCTGCTTTAGGGGAAGAAACCAGTATTGTCTTTACTTGCTTTTTTTTAATCTACCTGCAAAACTTATAATCATTTTCTCCTTCCACTGTCATGTGGAAGGAAAAGGAAAATTCTTCCTTGGAACTGAAATGTACTTCTTATATCTTTACAACAGAAGAAATGCCTTGAAGACCTGACATAAGGTGCTGATGTACCCTTAACTCTGATGTATTGTGATCTCATTCCAGTGATAAAGTACAGCACTGCACATCTGAAGGTAGTGTCTCCTCTTCATTGATGGAAAGTTAAATTTCACATTCTCTTCTTGGGAATACAGAAATTATCCAAATATCAGTTATCAGAAACAGTTTTTACACCATGCTTTACCCATTCATCTAACTAAAGTGAGATGTTTTCCTGTTAAAGTGGACATGTTTTCCATATACCAGCATAATAGGAAAAGAAGATGGAATTCCCCACAGTAAGCATGAAATTAGTCTAAGATCACTTCTATAAGTGAGCTGAAGATTCCACTTGTGGTGAAGTGCACCAAGCCTGCCCATTTTTTACTTGCACCATATCATCTGCTGTAGCTCTCACTGTGACTAATTTGCTCTGGAATATGCACAGACTTATAAAACATGCTTTTAGTGCTACTGTATCTCTATAAATATGGGAGCCTCAAACTCCTTAAGTCTCCATGCTTATTTATAACCCCAGCATTCATCTGCCACTTCTTCCCCTAGTAAATTTAGTAATAACCTGATGACAATGTACCAACCTGAGTAACCTAGTATTGGTCGATGTCTGATCATTTTTTATGCAGTTTGTTAACTGTGGTAGATCACTTGTCCCATTGGATGAATTTCAGGCTCAGCTCCCCACCCCCATTTTTGCATTCAGTTAAATCATGTACAGAAATGTTTGTAATAACTATCATTTTAATGTGCCTTTTTACCTGGCAGTGTATAAAATAGCTTATGCCACCTTTTGATTTGTTTTCTTTGAATTCTAGCATATGACCTGTAAATTCTGTTTTATAAGGTATGGCAACTAGTGTTATGACAATCACTAGGCAATTTGCCATGAAAATGTCCATCACCTACCCTCCATCATCTGAGCAGCTTAATCTCATGGCACCATTTCCTCCTTCTTCATTTCTACTATATTTGCTGTTATCAGCTCTGGCGTAAAGCTTAGCTCTTTCTTGAAAACAATATCAAGCAAATTTTACCAAAAAAAAAAAAATGCTACCCTTCCTCTGGACTCCAGAGAAGTGACACTGTCTCCACAGTAAGTCATCTTATCATTGACACCCTTGTGCCCCATGGAACCTGTCTGCTTTTTAAGTTGGTATACACAAAATTTATTATGTTTTATTTATATTGTTTACTGTGTTTGTCTGAATGAGTTTAGTCAAATCAGTTATTTATTTACTCATTTATTTATTTGTAAGTGCAGTCCTCTTGATATGCTTGGTACTATTATCCCCACCAACATTTCCTTAATTGCGTATGTATTAAGTTTTTACTTGCATTAAATATTGGACCTTATTTATTATTTCATCTTTATAAGTCGCGGTGGTGCAGTGGTTAGCGTTGTCGCCTCACAGCAAGAGGTTCTCCCATTTGATTCTTGGTGGGAGCGCCTTCTGTGTGAAGTTTGCATGTCCTCCCCGCGGTTGAGTGATGTTAAAGACATGCAGGTAGGTGCAAGTGTGAATGGGAGTGCCTTCGTTGAAGGTTGGGTGTCGGGCTGGCAACTCAGCACTGTAAAAATCCACTGCCAGTCATGAGCAGACCGGAGTTCCGCTGTGGCGACCCCTAACATTGAAAAGCCGAAAGTCTTTTTTATTTATTATTTCATCTTTAAACAAAAATATGGCCCTATTCCTTTCATTGCAGCATACTTCTACTCTGTCAACCACTTATTGCTTAATCTGAAAGCAATTTCTCTGCATCATTCTCAGTACATTACTGAAATGTTTGAGTTTTTTTCCAGTTATGTGCAACTGAGGAATTATTCAATTTGCTTTACAGCCCCCAATAAGCAATTACTGATCTGAGAAATGAAAGAAATCTCAGCAAATCCACTCAGTGCAGATTTTTCCTGAATTATACTTGACAATTAAGTCATACTCTAAAACATTCTCTGCAGTCTTATTTTTGCTTTGCACAAAATCTTCTTGAATATACTCTGCAAGAGTTTATGCTTTGCTTTAAATGGCTTAGTTTTCTCATAAATATATCCATGGAACTTTTTACATATGTACAGCATTTTAAAAAGCTATTCTTCTAAGCATATCTTCTTTGGAATTTTCTGGAGGCTCTTGTCTCATATGTCTCTCGTTGGCATCTACTCATAATGTCACTAATCTTGTCCATGATAAAATGCTTCATTGTGGGGTGCTTCAGTTGCTAACTAAGCATTTCATTTTTTCTTGCTCTGTATACCAGTGCATTTCATAACTTGTTCAAAAACTCATAAGGGTAAACTTATATTTGATACATTTTGAATAAACATCAAAAGATTTCTCATTATTTTAAAAAAATTCTCATTGCAGACTGTCTTTTGGAGGAGGCATTTACAGTATTATTCCTAGGTTTTCATTATTTGGATTCAAGAGTTGAACACATATATATTATCTATGTATCTCCTTTATGCATCTTGAGTTTTGCACATATCTCTGTGCAGCCTTGAGGTATTTTGTCTCATTTGCCTCATTATCTTAGTCAGATTCAATGTATGCACTCATCTGGCCTGACTCCATACTACTGTATCAGGTGTTATATTAACAACACTTTCAAGACCCTCAATTTTATGAGCAAACTCCATCTGAAACAATATGGATGATCCCTGTTCCCATAGATAAGGTAAAAGTACACAGCTCAGACAATCCCCTAAGTATTACTTGTGAAATCCATTAACCTGCATTAAATACAGAAAAAATAATACTTTGCTCATAGAAATGCAAACACCATCTCTTGCACTGACCAAAATGGACAGACGGTACTCTCTATTGATGCATTTACTAAGATATTTCGGAAGCATACATCATTTGTATATCTTAACAGCAGTAATCATTCTGGCAAACCCATTTGTTAGTTATATTATTGTTCAAAATCACACCAGTTGCTCAATGCTAATTGAATCATTTTTGATTCTTCACCAACAGGCTACTGGAGGATTCACTACAAGTAACACCACAGGTATCACTGCATTATTCTTTCTGAATGTGATGAAAGCCTCATAAACAGCCTAAGGAAGTAAATGAAATCTTCATATTGTCTCTGTTTATTTTGAGGGGAATCACTTGACTATTTTTGATACCATATTATATTTACAATTTCCATTTATTTTTTCAAATGAAATTAAATAATACTTTATTAATGTTTCAACCCTCTTTTGTAACAAAACGAATATTCTTTAAACAACTCATAATATTGAACATTTCCTGAGCTACACTCTAATTCTATATGTAAAATGTTATTTTTTTAATGATTCCATCCCTTTGACAAGTTTAAATAAAGGAAAAAAAGAATTATAGAATCATTCATATATCAAATCATCCATCCTTCCATCCATCCATCCACAACCCCTTTTCCTCATTTTTCTGCATGAGGTTGAGGTAACACTTCAGTAGTGACAATCATCTAGAGCCAGTGTTCACTCATCCAGGTGGCTAGACCTGCCATTGGTCATTTAACTGAACCCCATATATCCTGTTCACATATCAAATACCCTGCAATCAATCTTCTATTACTTTGTCTTTTGTTAGCACATAAATAATTTATTTTCCTTCAGTTTGATATCATTACTAGAAGAAGTAAACAATGTATATAAGGACTACTTCTGTGATTTAAATATGAGTAGACATTGCATTACTGCAGCAGAGGTTACTTTATACATCATGCTTTAGTCATTCATTTAAAGATGTGTCTAATTCTTGGACTTCCTTCTCATTCTGTGGGCATAGATTTTCAAAAGTTTTATCCTCCACACAGTTTACTCTCTGTACGTCCTCAGTGCAAATTATTTCCAGTAATTTTGTGTATGACAGACATGCATTCATTCTAAGCATACTTAATCATATATTCTAGAACAAAGCATATTAACTCAGTCCTACAAATGACCTAAAAACATACAATTGAGCCATATGTTTTTTTCAAAAGAAGAAGCAAATTGAAGCATATGTTTATGTAGGGTACAAGCTTTCCTGCTTCCATTATGTGATTGGCTTTGCCTTAACACAACCATTATATATTCTCACTTCAAGAGTGCTCCAACTTATGCAAAAAGTCATCTTTCCAAGAGAACAAGAGAGATGATATTTTACTATGACCTCCCTTCAGTCCCAGTGTTAACGCACAGATTTTGGCCTAAAACATTTTATCACAGTAGGTTTTTAACATTCAGAAATGAGCAAGTCAACTGAAAGTTCTTAAGGAAAAGAGTAAGCAACAACATCTTAATCAAGTCAAGGTACACAAAGAACTCTATTTCATGATTTTATTCAAATGCATGGGGAAAGAATCCAACAGGTAGTTGCGGACAGCACAGCACACTGAAGGAAGACTACAGCACATGAGATGCAGACAGTTTCAGAAGTTACAGCACAAGCAGTCCAAGTACTTAACTATTCAGCATAGGATAGTTACAGATTTTGTACATGCCTGTAAGATTCTAAAACACATTGTGTGTGCCTGCTCAACTTAAATACTAAAAACTGCAACTCTGACTCTGTTTCAGAAATCCTCGGTTAATGTCATACCACAGTCCAAGAAATGGAGCTATTCCCATAGAATCCTACAGGACCTGTCATATCAACCCCCCACAAAAAAAATGCTACCTGCATTGAATGAACTGGAGGAGGATGTGATTGTGCATCCTAGAAGGCAGACAGCTAGCTTGACAGAGAACAAGACTGAAACTGTCTGATCAATAAGCCATTGAAAGGTACCACCTAGACAGACTGCTGGTGCAGGCTGTGTGCAACATGTGTGTCCCACACATGTCTGTGTGGACATTGTGTGGCAACCTCATCCCTCTCAAAACAAAATTGTGTCTGAACTTAGGTGCACTGGCATGTGGAACATTCCAAAAGCACTTGGGGGATGCTGTAGCAGTGTCACAGACGAGATGTATCTATCAAATTTCCTGGCAGCAATGCGCAACAGGGTGAATGAATACATATATTTTCCATCTACTGCCATGGATTTCAGAACCTTTATGCACTTGTTCTAGAACCTGGCAAACTTCCCACATGTACTTCGTCCAATATATTGTACTTACATCCCTATTAAGACCCGCATGCATCCAGAAGCAGAAAGATACATCAACAAAAAGAGGTGGCCATCTCTGAGCTCACAGTTTGTGTGAGCAGCAGATGGCACCATAACAAACGTTATGGCAAAGCACCCTGAAAGTGTCCACGATGCTGCCATATTGAGAGAAAGTGGTCTAAGGGCTACATTCCAGCAAGGTGAAATACCTGAGGGACTACTACTGAGTAAGTATAGGAACACAGCTAGGATGCGAGCTAAGACATTTCTCTCAACATTACACATTTATTTATTTTATTTTATTGCATTTGTTTACCGGGAAAGTCCACTGGGCCTAAAAGAGTCTATATTCAGTGGAGGCCCAGGGAGAAAAGCCCCAACGAGATACAGAAAAAATATAAACATGAATTAGTACAGAAGTAGAAACGGTGCTACAGATAGTAAATAAAGTAACATATACAGAATATATACATAAAAGCAGGAACCTAGTTTGTTTGATTACAGTAATATATACATAAAGTATACATTAAAGCAGATGGCAATATGTGTGTTTACTTCTCATAATAGTTGTTTCTGGTTATCCACTCGAGCCATGGCTAATAACCTTGTATGGATAACCATCAAACCCTGCAGAGGAGGCCTACAACAGAAGACACACAACAACATGAAATACCATTGAGCATGTGTTTGGTGTACTGAAAGCTAGGATCAGGTGTCTGCACAAATTCAGGGATGCACTGCTATACACACCTGCAAAGGCAGCACAGCTGATAACTGTGTGAGCCGTGCTACGTAATATGCTAGCAACAGCACCTGGTGGCCTTCCAGCTGCAGGTGTGGGAACCTACCACAAGAACCCTAGATATCTGAAGACGACATTCCACAACTATCAGAAGAGGAGCAGGGAGACACAGGAGGCAGAAGACACACACAGGTGTGGGTGACAGAGAGCTTGACCACACTTCTAGGCCCAGGCAACATGGTAGTATCTGACACACAACTCTGAGTCATGACAAACCACATGTACATGAATACACAAACTAAACACTGATGTCCAGGTTTTGCTCCACCACAGCAGCACAGATTGCATCTAACGGTGAGTTCTCACTAGATGCACACACTGAGCATCACACATAACACCATAATTATAACATATAACAGTATGAACATATATGAATGTATCCTAATATGGATCATCAACTCAGACCACAAGTGAGACACGTATTCATACAGACTCATTGTGGTGTGTGTGTGTGTGTGTGTGTGTGTGTGTGTGTGTGTGTGTGTGTGTATGAAACACATACCTATCTGTCGATAATCAAAAGATACAAACAGGAAACCAACTCAGGACTTAATGCAGATCTGCTGTCAGTATTACAAACGACATATTTTTATTTATTTAATGTTTGTTTAGCAGGATAGTCCAACTGGGCAGCTGCCCTTTTTCAGTGGAGACCTAGGGGGAAGCCCCAGAAGTTACAAAGAATACAAAAAAGTATAAAACAATACATATACAAAGAAATAACTCACTGGGTTGTTAAAATAACAGAGTATAAATATGTTAATGTTAACAAAGGTCATAAAGTTGTTGCATATTCAATGAAACACAAGTTATTCAGAGAAAACACTCACAGTTTATGCTAAGGTGGATGGTAATACATATTGCTGGTTCATTATTTACAAAAATATTATTTACAAGATTTCCTTCAAGTATATTCCTTAGTGACCACAGTGGTAAGGTCTTGAGGAGTGGCACATTGATTAGCCAGGAGTTAGACAATGCATAGTCAGTAGTTAGACAGGTGGGTCTTGAGAAGTATTTTGAATTGTGAGGGGTTAGAGATGGTTATGATGCTCTGGGGGTTATTTTCCAAGTTCTGGAAATTTGATTAGATCAGAGAGAATCTCCATAGTAGTTGTTAGCTTTTGTGACTTGTAATAGAAATTTGTCAGAAGATCTCAGTTGTCTTTTGTTAGTTTGTGGTTGAAGTAGGTTACAGAGTGCTGGACATTTTTCTGGTCAGTATACTGTGGCATGGACCATTGTTAGTTGAGTGTATGTTAGGACATTGGCTAATTCAAGCCAGTTTAGTTGGCGGAAGGCAATAGAGTGATGGGATCTATATAGGGAATTGGGGGAAAATTTGGCAGTTTTATTATAGCAGACTTCTAGGTTTGATAGATCATTTTTTAGGTTAGTGAAAGTGGCAGAGGCATAGAGAGGATAGAAAGTAGATAAGTTCTCACAATAGATTGTCTTGTGGTGTCAGTGAGGTATAGTTTAATTCTGTATAGAGAACCGAGATTAATGCAAACTTTTTATGGTTAAAGGTAGATGCTTCTCAAATATTGTGACAGCAAGTAGCTTAGTGTGTGATACAGGTTCTTAATATTATCAGAAGAATATATTTGGAAGGGGGTTGTAGGTCTTGGGTTTTGTTATTTATGAAAATCAGGAGTTTAGTTTTTGTTTTTTTTAGGATTTAGGGTTAACAGGGCATCAGAGAGCCACGACTCTACTACTGTGGAAGAAAGCTGGGTCAATTCTTGTAGTTTAGAGAGTGAGGTTGCTTTATAGATGTGTGGCATCGTCTGCATATTGTATGATTGCGGGAAGGTTGGTAGCAGTATGCAGTTTGTTGGTAAAGATGCTGACTAAGAACGGACTGAGGGTAGAACCCTGAGCTACTCCTAATGTAACAGATAACAGTGAGGAGAGTTCACTTTGCCATTTTACGGTTGGTTTTCCGTCTGTTAAGTAGTTGTGGAAACAAGTAAGGGCAGAATTGCTTAGTTTCAATAATTGGAGTTCATTTAGTAGTTTTTGATGGGAGACGATCTCAAATGCTTTTGACTTGTCTAGGAATATTGAGGAGACTAGTTGACCATTGTTTCTGAATTGGATAATATTTGTGAAACATAAAAGAGCTGTAGTAGCACTGTGGTTAGGTCGGAAGCCATGTTGTGAATTAGTCAGAAGGCTATTAGATAATAGGTAGTTTATGAGCTGGGAATGGATACAGTTTTCTAGAATTCTGGATAGAGGAGATAAAATTGCAATTGGTCATTAGATATGTTTATACAGTTTCCTCCTTTATGAAGTGGAATAATATAAGAAATTTTCCAGATTTTGAGAACATACTGTTCAATTATGAAGCAATAGATCAAAATGGAGACTGGGTAGGCTATTGCACTGGCAGCAATCTTAAGATATTCAGAGGGTAGATTGTCAGGAGCAAGGGAAGTAGGTTTAAACTTACATAGCATCTTTTTTTATGGTGTTAGTTTGAATGAGGGTGAAGGAGAAGTTATTAGAAGTTGTGTTAGAATCTAAGGGAATGGTTAGAGGTCTATTACAGGAAGTTTTGCTAAGATTTAAAACAGAGTTTGTGATGAAAGTATTAAACTGAGAGGCTATACTGTCTGAAATATTTGTATTGGTAGGAGTTGGGGTTATAATTTGACCAGGTTACAGTAGCTGATTTATAGTGGCCCAGAAGATTTTTGGAATTATATTGGCATTTTTGTTGGTTTGCAGTGTAGTAGGTCTTTGTCATTTTAGTCTGTTTCTTAGCTTTATTTCTGAGCTACTAATAAAAGTCTCAGGTGTCTTGTTTTTTGTTGGACTGGTAATGAGCCCAAGCTTCATCTTTGGTTCTAAGAAGCAGTTTGGTTTCTTTGGTTAGCCAGGGGGAATAGTTTGTTTTTACTTTAATAGTTATAGAGGGTACATGGCTCTTCAATATATTTCAGACTGTATTATTAAAATATGATATGGCTGTGTCTAGTGGGAGTGTTGATACCGGAATCTAGTCACATTGTTGCAGGGTTGATATGAAGGTTTGAGGTGAGAATTTTTTTCTTTTATGGATTTGTCTATATATAATACTTTTGGGGGAGTGTAGGTGTTGTCTAAGTAGTTAGGTGGGTGAGTGATCACTAATACTCTGGGTTACAACCAAAGTGCTTAATTAGTGATGGTTTAAGATCCAGTCTAGTATTGACTTTCTATTGTTTTTTTTATCTACTCTGGTCAGGGATTATATCAAATGGGAAAATCCATACAAGTTTATGAAATTTAAGGGAGTGTCTGAGGCATAGGCTAGCCAGTCAGTGTTAAAGTCACCCATGACTATTGTTTCCTGAGAAAATGTTAAGGATAGCCAGTGGAGGAAATCCTCAATTATGTTAGAATTATTTCTAGGTGGGATGTAAACTGGTATCATTGTTATGAATTTGTGGGGGTTTATATCAAGTCTAGTAAATAGCATCTCTTCATTATTGAGTATTGGCTGCTTTGGATATAGATGTTCAGTTTTTATAGTGTTTTGTAAATGATAGCTATGCCTCCACTATGTTTGTTTGATTTGTCTAGCCTATGGATATTGTAGCCTTGGGGAAGTATTTCATTATTACTTAATTCAAATTTTAACCAGATTTCTGTTAGAACAGCTATATCTAGAGAGTAGTGTGAGAAGGATGCATGAAATTCTTGCATTTTATTTGCAAGGCTCATGAGGTTCATATTTGGATGTAAGAGGTTTGATGTATTGTGGGCAGGGTTAGCAGTAGTGTGTGCATTTTAAAATATGATAAGTTTAGCCTGAGATGATTAGTATTGGGACCTGGGTTTGGGTTGACATCTCCACTCAGTTTTATGTTTGATTTTAAATATATGAGAGGGATTGGATACGTGTACATTAGTCTAGAGTATTTGGGAGTATTTGGGCTGAAGTATGTTGATATGAATATCTATATGAAAACAAAGCTATTTTGGTGGTGTTAAAGAGGTTTGGTGCTATGTGGAAGTGTTGAGCTTCAGTATGAGGTGGAGCAGGGAATAAGATGGTAGATGAGGTTTAGACTGTAAAAGGGTGGTTTTGATAGGATGTTAGAACAGAGGCCAAATAAGAAAAGAATTAGCAGGGGTATGTGAAGGAGATGCATAGGGGAGAATAGGATGATGAGAGGTAGAAATTATATATAGGTTATAGAAGACAGTGGTGTGAGGTATTGGTTATATATGATAGTATCTTAGATTAGTAGAGTTTAGGGATAGAAAGGTAGTGTCAGTTTCCTTGCTGACAATTATAGGAATAGTAAAATGAGGAGGATATGGGGGAGGAGATAAGTATAGAGAAGATAGAAAGGAGTGGGTGCTTAGTAGATGGGTGTAGGCTTATCTGCTATGGTGGTTGTGAATGGTTGAATTTAAGTGATTGGAGTGCTTACTGTTTGGTAAATCTAGGAGTAGTGGGATGGGTGAGAATTGGAGGTAGGTTAGGGGAGTGGTGAGACCCCGAGAGTAATGAGGACGAACAAAGTGGGACTGGCCAGATCACAGGAAAATGTAGAAAACAATCACTGAAGCCATAAGTTGAAGTTAAGGCTGATTTTTAACTTTGACTAAGTCATATAAAAAGGGGAGAAATGAGACTAAGTTCTGGTAAGTGAATTCAAAAAAAGACCAGGAAAGGAGGGAAGGAGGGGAACTGTTAGACTAAGTGGGGAAACAGAACAGCAGTTAATATGAAGTTAAGTAAAAATATACAAGAAAGGTTGAATTACAGCAGAGGAAATGTTTCGGTGGTGTGCTAGCTGCCATTCACAAACAGGTTACTTGCAGCAATTATAAGGAGGTATTAACATATTTTAAAGTTTGATGAATTATTGCTGGACTACGTAGGCTCTGTTGAGGAGGCATTTGTTGTTTCTGATTTGGTAGAGGAGTGATCTGCACAATATGGATAAACTGCAATGTAATAAATGGAGTCACCTACGGTTAGTAAAAATGTTAAAGTACCATGACATTAGTCTATACAACAAACACGGACAGATAACATTGTCAGTGGTCTTCACAGCAATCATCATCACCACAGAATGAGACTGACACTACCACATAGATTGGATCAGTTGCCAGTGTTACTGTAACCCAGTTTAGGGTGCTCATGCTAACAGCTCATATGGCAGTCTGGTCTTCCCCTATCACATATAGAAACACTTAACCTGGGTTGCTTCACAGAGGAGACTGATGGAGTAATGCCAACATGTAGAGCTACACTATGGGAAGGAGCATGAGTCCAGGTGGAATATCTTGTCATGACAGTTGGGCCCAATTGGCTGGGCCAACAGCACAAGCGTGTGCATTTTTCAGCATAGACATTGATGCCCAATGGGCAAGGTTTGGTCTGCTTTGAGGAGGCCTACCTCTCCCATGTGGCAATCGGCTAAGCACCATTAGGCCACACAGAATTCTGGTTGTACTATGGCACTGCTGTAGTACTGCCATAGGCAGGGATTCAATGGACCATGCCACAGATGACATGATTTCATTCTGTGCAGCCAGTGACATCATAACCCCACCGTGTCTGCATTCCTGTACTTCATGCAGCATGCCCAGCTGTATGCAACATGATCCATTGCATGGGCAAGTACACTGATGTCAGAACCATGACATTGCTAGGAACATTCATTTACCTGTAGGAGTAGATGGACACCTTCTGACATGTTTCTGCTGGTAGTGGTTGCGAATAAATGTATGTAGGGCACTCATACTTTTGTAGACAGACAATATGGTTTGTACAACATATATTAGATTTTCATGTGTCACAAGCTTTCAGTGTGTTTAGGATTGCCCATTATTACTAATGTATTGTGTTGTATTCCAAAAATTGACGCATGGTCAGCTAATAACCATGTTGTCTGGCTCAACTGTTTGGCATATGGCTTTTATATTATCCACAGGAGTGTCATCTCACTCTATCTTCATTATAACAATTTGTTAATTGGTGACTGTTCATATGACTCATTAAATGCAAAGACACACAGAGTACATTTGATAACCACACACCAACATAAATGTGCAATGCACACATGTAGTAGAGGAAACATGGAAATACTGATATTCTTCCAGACACACAGCTGACAATTTACTGAGGCATGCATCAGTGCAGGTCTCAGTACTACTGTTGGTGTCATTTTCCTAGTATTGTTTTGCAAAGTAGAGTCACACGAATGTTGCATGAAACAGTGTCATGACAAGCTTCACTTCGAATGGCAGGATATGTCAATGTGCTGGCTTTGCACATGCTTGTCATGTATAATGCTGGCCAATAAACAGCTTTTCAGATCATGTCATGATTTCCAGTTGGAAGCTTTGTTATGCATGCCATTGTGCGGCCTTGAGTAAGTTTCTCACATTGTGTGATAGATACAGTGTTTCTGGCATGTTCAGGTATTGAAAATGTCCGTAAATGTAGATAATGGGACATTGGGAAGGTGTTGTGTGCATAAGATGCCATCTGCTAGCAGAAAATCTGTAAATTATAATTGCTCTACATAATAATTTTTTACCATTTCATCTGAGATTATGTTTTTATTGACACTTGCAATGTATGCTGATATACCTTTTTTCTCATATGCAGACCTTACATGTCAATGGAATGTTACTTAATGTCTGCTAGATTGCAGATGTACACATCAGTTTAACTATAATGTCAGCTATGAGTTTCACAGGAATATCTGGCCTGATAGACATTTGGTTTTCGTTGTTACGGTTTTGATTATTGACATGCATTGCATATGGTGGTACACTTTATTTATTTATTTATTTATTTATTTATTTATATATGTTGACCAGGAGCGTCCGACTGGACGTAGGTCCATTTTCAGTGGAGGCCTGGGGAGAACAGCTCCACAGTTAAAATAAACAGACAGTAGTTACATTGGATTACATAGCGATTAACAATTTACATAGCAATTACTTACAACATATTTACAGATGAAGAACATAGTACATCAGTAGACAACTAGAATCTTTATCTGTGAAGAACATAACAGACATTAACAAATGTTACAAGAAGAAGTTCCTGCTGTATAATAAGTACTGGCTTATGAGCATCTGAGCTTGCTGTAATCAAGGTAGTTAGTGGAGTGGAAAGAAAGGTAGTGGTTGGATGGGGAGGGTGATATTAGAGTGGGAGTTGCAAGGGCATAGCCAGCATGTTTTTAGGTGCGCTTTTAGTAAAGTTTTGAAGTGGGTGCATGATGGTATGGAGGTAATTGTGGGTGGGAGGGAGTTCCATAATTTGGCTATGGTGCAAGGGAATAGTGCTTCACCAGCAGAGTTATTGGCTTTAGTGATCTGCAAGTGATTTTTGTTGCTGGATCTTAGTGCTCTGGTGGTGCGATAGAGTTGGAGTAGATTTTGGAGGGATGGGACATTTAGTGGATGATTTACTAGTTTGTGAATGAGTGAGAGTTGATACCATTGAAGGAGGTGAGGGAGTTCAAACCAGCCTAGTTCAGCAAGTGAGAGACAGTGGTGACTACGGTAAGATGCCCCTGTGGTGAATTTGGCGATTTTGTTGTAGCAGGTCTCTAGCTTGTTTAGATTGCATTGCCTTAGGTTGGTATATATTGGACAGGCATAAAGTAGGGTGGAGATAAGGTGGGAATTTGCTATTGAAATCTTTGCTGCTTTGGTGAGAAGTTGTTTATTTCTGTATAGCGCTCCTAGTTTTTTGTGGACTTTTTTTATGGTCAAGGATATGTGAATGTCAAATTTAGTTTATTGTCTATTTCCACTCCTAGCAATTTGGTGTATTCAGTTGGGTATATAGTGGTGTTGTCTTTTGCTGTGATGGTAAAGTGAGAGTTGTTTTGAGTATGTTTGGTGGGTTGGAAGATGAGTAGTTTAGTTTTGTTTGGGTTGAATATTAATTGGGCATCGGATAACCAAGTTTCAACAGAGGAGAAGGCTTCCTGTGTGACTTTTTGCAGTTTGGGTAGGGACTGGGCTGAGCAGATGATGGTTGAGTCATCTGCATATTGTATGAGTGTGCCATGTTTGGTGGCAGAGGCTAGATTATTGGTGAAAACAGAGAAGAGTAGGGGTCCAAGGATGGATCCTTGCGGAACCCCTATGGAGACAGGTAGTTGGGGAGATATGTCATTCTGCCATACAACGGATTGCTGGCGGTCAGACAGGTAACTCTGAAACCAGTTGGTGACTGATTGTGAGAAGGATAGGTTATTGAGGACAGAGATAAGTTGTTTGTGTGGGACCATGTCAAATGCTTTAGATAGGTCTAGGAAAGTAGCAGAGGAGAGATAGCCATTGTTTTTATGCTGAAGGATAGTGTTAGTAAAGGAGAGTAAGGCAGTGGTGGTGCTATGGTTTGGTCGGAAACCATGCTGAGTATTGGAAAGGAGGTTGTTAGTAAGGAGGTAGTCTGAGACCTGAGACTGTATGTGTACCAACTCTATGGTCATTATACAGATGCAGGATATCTGCACACAAGTCTCTGGCTATTACTTGGGATAATTTCTTGCTGTTGTTCTGCTTGTGTGTTACATATTAACTAGTGTATGTTGCTGAAATTCATGTGCACAACCTGATACTGTTTATGTAGCAGTACTGTTAGATTTGTGACCATATATTATTATTATTATATGTCACTGGTGTGTGTATTTACATTGGCATTGCTTTCATATAATTTGCTGTTAGGCCACTGATGGTCATAAATATACACCTGTATGTTGCCTTTGACATGGCATATGTGTGTGACATATACATCCCATTACATGTCCGTTTGGGTTGTGTAGTTAGCAGTCAGTGTGCTGCTTTGCTATTGCACTGCTGTTTGCCACTGTGCTTGGTTGTTTGTCTTTCAAATGCATAGCTGAAGGTGCTGTTCTGCCCTCTGCTGGTTTTATTTGGGATTCCTAGATCTGCATTTGCTTATCTATGATGTTGCTTGGCTTACACTTGCACTACTGACAGACTATTTAGATATTGGTTTATTTAGCCAATGTGCACTGTGATTCCTATTTATTAAGGTTCCCTATTATATCAGCAAACGCTGTTTGATCGACCATTTTAAATTGAAACTGCGAAATCCTGAACACATGGAACAACGATTTTTTTTCCTAGGGAAACAAAAATCACTGGGCTGTTTTTGGGACTTTGCCTTTTCTTCCACTGTGATGTGATCTGGGAGTTGGTATATTTAAGTAGGAGGGATGTGGGGGCACAGCCGCACACATTGTGGGGTGTGGGGGGATGAAGCCCCACCACTTTATTTTGTGTTTGTGTGTTTGTTTTTTCAGGAGCAGAGACTTTTTCCCCGGGAACAAAATCACTGTTCCGTGTGTTCGACATTTTGCCGTTTTGGTTTTTAAGTGTGGATTATACAGCATTCACTATTTTAAGTATTTGCTGTTATAATATAAACCCTTTATTACCCTACAACACACAACTACCATCAGTCATACACATCCAGGTATGGTGCCAGACAGTTTGCAACATCTCATAACATGATAGTGCATATATATATATATATATATATATATATATATATATATATATTCTGCATTTCACCATGGCTGGTATGCATCCCCACTGTATTTGTTAACTTTTCATTGCCCATGTTGTGCAGTGTGCCATCTGTGTAACTTACCTCTCCTTACTGTTTATTTCCAACCTTTGTCTGTCCTATGTTAAGATATTTGTTATACCTTCTGTGATAGACTTCTGCTCCTCTCTCCTTGTCTTTACATTTCCTTCTGTTCTTAAAAAAATAAATAATGGGTGCTATTCAGACAAAAACAAACATTGCCCATGCTCCTTTGAATGTCCCTCAGAGTTTCCTATTCCAGCTCATGTCTTGTGTGTTCCTCTTCTTCACCCATAACTGCTTTTCTATCTCCTAGTTTCCTTGGATGTGAGTGTTACCTGTGTTTCCACCACATGTCCTGCACCCTTTCTTAGCTACTGTTAGCTGTGGTAATGTGACCCTGATTGCCCTTCCCCTTTATTATTTTTTTATTAGAAATTGTACTGATTCCATTGGAATACATAAGTGATTGCTTGTATATTTTAGTAATAATGGACTTAGAGATATTTCATAGTTGTTCCTAAACTTAAGGGAGAGATTATGTTGCACATATGTATTCACAAATGTCAGGTAGCTTAGATTGTGATATTTCCATAATGTTGTCATTTTACATCACACTTTGTGAGAGATTTTTCATGACATAAGAAGTAGCTGTGAGTGATACACAGTGCACCTTTACTACTGAAAATCTCTACGTGCTGAGATATTCTAAGTTCACTGAGGCATATTTACATATTACATGCTTAAACACGACTTTTACGCTGATATTGATGCAATACACCAGATTCCGCAGACTTTATGGAATTCAGCTCAAGTAGTCTTTCAGATGAAAATGTATTTCTTTTATTTTAAAGAAATGGGCAAAATGATTACTTGTTCCATATCTTCTATATATATGATTAACCATAGAATATTCCCTTCAGTCATGCTTATACAAACACCACATACAGAATATATTCAGGGCATTTTTTTCTTGTTTTTATACTTGTCAGAACTTTCTGAAAATATGTTTGTAAACTTTTTACTTATTACAATTTTTCTCATCTAGCAGAATACACTTCAAACAATTACTTCTGTGGCCACTTCTAACTTTGATGAGGTAGCAATTCATATGTCTCAACTGTACAGATGTTTGCAGAATGTCCAGATTTTTGCCTCATATTTTTGGTCTGTTTTTCATAAAATTGTGGTTTTCTGGCAAATTAGTGTCAAATCATTAAAGAGTGAAGTTAGAAAATAACAGACAATTGAGTTTCAGACTTCATACCCTTCAGAAAATTCATGATAATGCAAAACCTGTTATTTTATCAGCTTTCTAAGTTTGTACGAACAATGTCTCTATATTTGGGCCTTTGTCCCACTTTTGTTTATGGATTTGTCCAGATTTCTTGCTCTAAGAGGATGAGAGGTATGAGCATCATTCACTCTGCACACATCTTTCACTTACTTAGTGTTGACTCTGAGATTCTTTGTAAAATGGCCCTTGTCATTCTATTTCTGCTGTCTTACATAATCGTGTCTTGATGTAATGAAACATGTAACTCACCAAAGTCAGTCTTTGGCATGAGTTATTAATTCATCAATACACTGAGGAAGAGTCTTTGCTCTTAAGAAAAAACAAATGGAGAATATACATATAAACAGATTATTTCCTACTTCACAGAAACTCTGATATAATTGTGTCATCACAGCAATATTCTCTCTTTCTCCCTTTCTCCCTCTTGAAACTTGAATATATTATAGCCATTTAGAACTTTTTCCTGCAACATATACAGAAGTAATGCACTGTATAGTTTATGCTTCTCAGATATCCTGCTCAAAGTCAGGAATAAAAAGCCATAAATTCCATTTCTCAGACAAATTATCTTAAGCATAGTGGTTTTCATATAGCTGCATTTTCAAAATTTCTCAAATCGAAAGATGAAAATTGTTTTATAATCCATAATCATATCCATTATATCTGACACTGTACAGCTTTTGTTGTCAGGATAACCTAAACAAAGACTGGACATAGACTGAGTGCAAACAGTTTCATAAACATTTATATAGGACTGTGCAATAGATATACATGATGCATACACTGAACTCAGACACAGGTTACATGTGCCATATATCTTAAAGGTAAACACGTCAATCACGGGAATTATCATGGATGCAGATTTTCTTTCTATCATTCTATTCGGAGGTACACTCTGTCCATTTATCAATCACCCTCTCCAGTACTTTCATGTATGGTGACAGTAGCTTGATACCTCTGAACTGTACTTTGCAGTGCTCTGGGCTATGCCATTTGTCCATGCATTGATGAGTACCTCCAGGAGTCATTTCCTCTATAATGCACTCAACATATTGACCATGTCGGTTAGGTCATAATCTCAGTCTGCCTGTTTACTTGACAGGTAATTTGTCATTTGTGCACCTTGTGCTTCTTCATTGGTGACCTCCTGCCTCTTTCAACAGAAGAGGCTGTGAACATGTCAGTACAGATGCTGTGGGTTTTTCTTGAACTAGAATATTCTGGATGTACCTTTCCTTTATCCTTGGTGCATTCTGGACTACTGAGCTGATTGTAATAGATGTCCCTTATGAAAAGCATCTGATGACTATCTTCTGTCTTGTTGCCATTGCCTTACAATCCAAAGGTCATTTTATTCCACCTATTGAGTCACTTTTCAGAATATGATAGGGTTGTCTTAGAATTTGTTCTTTACTGTTGTGACTGCTATCTTAACTTCCTTTTTAGATATCAATATTTTTTCTGATCCTGGTCCTACTATCCTGCCATCCGCTCCTTCCTGCACTACTTCTTTCTTTTGAGAACTTTCATGACTTCTCCATTCTGCCACTGTCTTTCCTTATGTACCTTATTTCATAGGTTCATAGATTAGTACTAAGCTAACAGCCCTTGTGGGCCATTTCAAGCCTAGGCCATTACCCATGTGAGAATCAAACCCTGCACCTTGTGTTTGTAAGGTAAATACCTTAGACATTATGACAACCTCCCAGGGGTGAACTCTTGGAAACTTGGATCTACAACAGATCTGTTGTATTGTATTTCTTCTGCTCTACCTATTTGTTCTTTCTCTTGAGACAGTACATTCCTGCTAATTCCTTGGACTATTATGCCTTTGCTCAGGTCAACCTCCAGGCCTCCCAGTTCCTGCTAATTTTACTGCCTTCACAGCTTGCATTTGTTTGGGAACACCTCTGTGCTTTTTCTGTGAGTTGCCATTTCACTAGGGAGGACTTTATCATCTCTGATTTGACCCCAGTGCACTTTCCTTACAACAAGGGAGTCTACTTTAACTGCATGCTGACCACTCATGTATGTCATCTTGTTGCTGAGTCTCTTGACAAACCATGTGCTGGTCACCTTTAAGCCATTTACTAGACTGAAGTTCAGAACAACCTCTCATTCAGTATACATGTTGTTGCATGCATGTGGACCTAGTGAGTACTCATATCGTGCTCTGCTTGACCAAATAGGAACATTTAAGCCACCTATGTTCAAGACCATCTCATTTTGTATTGCTTTGTTAAGTAGTTCATGCAACTGCAACCTGAATGCCAATTTCCATATCTTTACAGTTAGCTCCCTGGTAGATCACAGGCTGAGATCATGAAGACTACTCCATCATTACACTGGTGTCTCATTAAGTTGAGTCTGTCAGTGATTCTGATGACATCCCTCACTGTCTTCAGAAGACTCTCGCTCACCATTATTCCTACACCTTATCTAGTCTGACCTCCCCTGAGTAGTATACTCTGAATCTCAGTCCAAGAGACTTCATTGCACTGTCCATCTACCTTGTCTCCTGGATATGTAGCATATTCAAACTTCTGTTTACCACCATGTCATCCACTGGCAAGCAGCATGCTGTCAGCGAAGCTTTATTTATTCTAGCAATCCTTAGTTCACTTTTGGCAGGTCAGTTGGTTGTACATCCAGCTTTCACTCAAAAGTTCTCTCTTAGGTGATACCATCTGTGCAACTGGACACCGACAGGCCAATAGCTTACAAAGACAGAGCTGCTTGGTTTTATGACAGTCATGCACTGGCCAATAGAAGCATTTTAGACCCCTCCCTGGCATAAATTGGAACCATCTGGATATTCCTTCCTCTTAGCATTGGCAAATAACGATGCATCCTGTTTTGTTGATATTAATCAACATTACCAAATAACCGACAGCCAATTTTTACACAAATGAATACTTGCCCCTGAGGTACCATGCAGGCTATGGTTTAGAGAGTAATGATTACTACAACTGATGTCCACAGTGGTTCATAGGTGTTTACTAGGCTAATGACCACAAGGGCCTTTTTAAGCCTAGCCATGCATCCTAAATCTCTGACAAATTTTGATATCCTTGATAAGTGTAAGCATGGGCTTGGGAAATGAACCATTTAAAGGTTACATGTGTCCATTAGAGACATAGGTGTCAAACCAGGAATGAATTTCCAATTTCCCATCCAATTGTCCAAGTTGCACTTGAATTGGATTAGGGAGGAACTCTGCTTCACATGGATGGGGAGCCTGTTCCATAGAGTTGGTAGTCTCTGGGATACATACCTGTCTCGCCAGCAGGTCCTCTTTATACAACAGGCAAGGTTTAAGTCTTTAGAACAAGTAATTCTAGTGCTGTTAGTTTTGTGGATATGCAGGAGGTCCATCAGAGTGGGGTATGACAATGTCCTGTAGGAAAGGCATTGATCTCCCCTCAAAAACCTGTAGGGGACAGAATACAGGGATAGGGCCTTGAGGCAGTCTGCATCGAACATTTTACTTATGCCCTGTATTCTTTTAGTGAAGAACCTCTGTGGACATTCCAGTTGTTGGATATACCTGGATAGGTCATAAGGTCATAGGAGGTTACTAAACTAATGGCCCTGGGGCCCTTACAAGCCTAGCCAAGAGTTTATCCCCAAAAAAGAAACCTCAGTCAGCACCTATCACCCCTGTCAATGAGGGACACAGGTGGAACCCCTTGGGACAAATTTGTGGTTTCCCATAAACTGATCAAGGTTGTGCTTGAAGAGGTCAGCGAGGTACTCTGACATGTATAAGAAATCTATTTCAGAGACAGGACAGCCTCTGGGAGACAAACCTGTCTCTCCAGCAGGTTTTGATAATATTGCATATCAGATTTAGGCCTTTTGAGCAGGTAATGCATGAGGAGTTAGACTTATGGATATAAAGCATTTCTAGTAGGACAGGGTCAGATATTGCCTTGTAGGTGAGACACAAATCACCTCTGAGCAATCTGTACAATACTGAGTAGAGCGATAGTGATTTGAACCTGTCCACATAGGACTAGTGTTGGAGGCCATGGATTCTCTTTGTGAGGTATTTCTTTGGCCTCTCCAGTTGAATCAGGTTTTTGGAGAGGTACATATCAAACGGGGCATTATACTCAGTTATTGGCCTAATGAGGGAAGAGTACAGAGAGTTAATAACCTCCTTTTTTCTGGATGCAATCCCTTTACTTATGAGATGAACCAAGTAAAAGGCTTTTCTGGCCACTGCCGCTACGTGATGGTCGAATGTGAGATTGTTGTCAATCTGAGTACCCAGGTCTTTCACCACAGGTTGTGTGCTTAGGGGGTTGCTGTTGATGTGGTAATCAGTAGGGGCTGTGTTTTTGCCGAATTGTATGATAATACAGTTTTTTATGTTTACATTAAGGCCATGACTTTGGCACCAGTCATTTGTTGCTGTGAGACTCTCTTGCAATATGTTAACATCATTTGGGGAGTCAATGACAGCTCCCAACTTACAGTCATCTGCAAACTTAGTCAGCCACAGGCCTTTCATCTTTGCCTGGACCTCTGAGAAGTAGATGACAAACAGTAAGGGTCCCAGGACAGATCCCTGGGGAACACCACTAGTGACAGGTCTGCTGTCAGAGGTGGAGGTGCCTATTTTGACATTATGGGTCCTATCAGTGAGCCAATTGACCAACCACCTGATGAGATAGGGATTTACACCGTTGTGTTAGCTTTTCGATGATGCCCAAGTGAGGGACTGTGTCAAAAGCCTTGGCCAAGTCAAGGTAAGCTATATACACTGACTCTCCCTCGTCCATTGCCTTGGTGACAGTGTCAAAGAAGTCAACCAGGTTCAACAGGCAAGATCTGCCCTTGATGAATACAAACTGGGTGGGATCAAATGATTGGAGATTGCCTATGTCCTTGCTTATGAGATCCATAATAATACACTCCATGGCTTTACAGATCAGACTTGCAATCTAATGGGGTGATAGTTCCCAGGATCAGTAGTGGCACCACCTTTGTACAACGGGATGACAATGGCAGATGTTCTTCGTGTTTCACTATTGCAGTCATTACATTTGAGTTATATGCTTGCAGGTAGCCCTCAGTTGCCTGATTATCAAAGTCTTGGGTCCTGTGTTGGTTGCTGTCTCATCTTCCATGACGTCAGGTAGTCAGGGGTATAAAGCATGCAGCCGATGCCATTACATCAGTCTTTCTTGCCATGCGGTGCCTGAAGCAGAAGCAGTTCGCAAGTGCCGGTCGGCTGACCCCTGAAATTTTCATTTTCGAGTTTCAGATCCGAAGTCTTCAAAAAAGCTAAGTACCCCATTGGGGATCCTTCTTCTTGCTCTAAACCAATGTCAGAAAAAGTTAACAATTGTATTTCTTGTGGAAAGCAAATACCTCATAAAGATTTTCATTCGTACTGCATTTCTTGCTTAGGCCCAGACCACGACATCCCTCTCTGTCAGTTTTGTGCCTTATTCAACCCTCAAACTATTCATCATCGGTTCATTTTTGCATCTAATTATTTTGGTACTCAGTTCAATTATCCAGAAATGGCTTTGGTAAGCCACCCGACTACCGACATTCTGAAAAAATGCAAAGATAAAGAGAGAGACAGACCGCATAGGTCCAAAGCTGCGGACAATGCTTCTGTTAAGCTAGTCACCAGTTTGCTGGTACTCAGTGAGGTGCTTTCACAGCCTCTGATACCCGCTACTTCACATTTGCAGACCTCTACTGAGACCCATTCAGAGTCCAGTATGCCGCGAGATGCTTCTTCGACTATGTAACCTGTGGATGTCTCTACCTTGGATGGGTCCGGAGCTGCTGTGCAGGCTCTGGCTTCTGAGGATGTATTCAGGCCTACTGACTTGCATATCAAACAGATGCCATCTTCTTCTTCAAGGCCTAAAACTCGATCCATGCCTAGAAAACCAATGCCCAGACCACATGGTCAGCCCCTATGCCTAAAAAACAAATGATAAGAATGCCTGAAGACCTTATTACTCTAATCAGGGGAAACCACCCTTCTCCCTCTAAGAGACCTAGAACTGATTTTCCTTCTGATTCTTCGATCAGGATTCTGAAATTTCTGTTTCTTCTGATGACCAGGATATGCCCTTATCTACCAATGAGGATTCTGATGCAGAGGACTCCATTCCCTCTGCTTCCCCTCCAGAAGATTTCTCTTTTGGTGAAACTTTGCATACTCTTAGGGAGCATTTCCGCTGGGAAAGCCAAGATTACTCTGACTCCAAAAAGAGGCTTAGGGAATTCTTACTCCTATCTCAATACATGCCTTTAGCTATCCTTCCTGTATTGGACATTGTAGATGATGCCTTTATGGAATCTAGCCAGGCCCCAGACACTTTACTTCTGGCTCCCAGGAAACCTGAAAGGTATTACAGAGTACCTGACTCTCACAAGTTCCTTTTTAAGAATCCTACTGCGGATCCAGAGACCATTTCACAGGGACCCAAAGGCATTAAGGCTACTACTGCCAAAAACCCTACCCCCTCTGATAGAGATTCCAGGGCCCTGGACAGATGGGGTAAGAAGGTATACACTTCTGCTACTTTGGCCAGTAGGGCCTTAAACTGCTAGTTTCATATGTTAAAGTATCAACAGCATATTATTGGATTACTTAAATGGAAAATTATGTTGATTCCTGACTGTGCTGAAAATAAAGAATTACAGGATTTGATGCATTTTGCTGAACAAGTTGGTAAACATACTTTGCAATGTGGTTTTGATTCCTTAGAGGCATATTGCAGGGCTGCTGTCACTGGGTCTGTACTCAGAAGGCATGCTTGGCTTAAGGAGCAACCTTTACCAGATCATGTTAAAGCTAAATTATTGGATGCTCCCTTAAACCAAGACCACCTGTTTGGCAACAAAGCAGAAGTAGTACTTAAAAAGATGGAGGAAAAAGCTAAATCTATGAAACTGTTAGATTTTCTGCAAGTACAGCCTCCCAGATTTAGTAGGCACTGGCCTTCTAAGAATTGGTCCTTTCCTGTCTCTTCCAGGCCTTCTCAGTTCAAACCCAGGACCAGCAGACCACCCAGGCTTCAGTCTCAATGTACTCACAGGCCTAAGCAGTGGGGGGCACCCTCTTCCAAAGCTGGAAGTGGTAAGACACCCCCTATAGTAAACTATCACAATGATAACCTTAAACCTTCCAAGCCCTGCTCAAGTGACTGTTCCTTTAAGAGGAAAGATCGCCCTCCATGCAAAAAACTGGGAACTCATTACCCAAGACAAATGGGTTCTAATATAGTTTCCCAAGGATACAGATTCCACTTCCACTCCTTACCGACCCAAACAGTTGGCCAGACCTACCCCCAAGTCAGTGGGCAGAGGCTCAACAGTAGGTTCTCAATCTTCTAAATATCAGGGCTATTCAACCTGTCCCAAAAGAGGATTGGGGACAAGGTTTTTACTAAAGACTTTTCCTGGTACCCAGAAAAGACAATATCTGGCTTCTTATCCTGGACTTGTCTATCCTAAACACCTTTTTGGTAATCCCAAAATTCAAAATGCTAACTCTTCAGCAGTTGCTTCCCATGCTAGGCAAAAATGCCTGGTTGGCAACATTGGATTTAAAGGAAGCTTATCTGCATATCCCAATAAGGGAATCTTGCAGAAAATACCTACACTTCAGAGCAGGCTACATGCACTATCAGTTCTCTGCACTGCCCTTTGGCTTATCTACTGCGCCCAGGGTATTCACAAAGTGCCTAGCTTCAGTCATTGCATTCTGCAGGCAGAGAAACATTCAAATATACCCATACATGGATGATTGTCTAATTCAGGCAGAAAGCCAGGACATATTATTAAATCATCTGGCATTTGTAAAAAAAAACTGCTAACCTCACTGGGGTACACCATAAACGAAAATAAATCTCACCTAGTACCCTGCCAACAAATTGTATTGCTGGGAGCAAGCTTGAATACAACTTCCCAGATGGTCTATCTCATGCCAGAGAAACAAGTTTATTAGACTGCCTACTTCAAACTACTGGCCACAAAGACCCAGCTATCTGCAAGGAAAATACTGCAAGCCCTGGGGTTCATGGCCTCTTGCATTCTACTAATTCCATATGCAAGACTGTATGAGGAAACTACAATGGTATCTAAAATGCCTATGGTGTCAACATTCTCAGGACCTGGAATCAATGATTCCCATCATTCTTTGTATAAAGTCAGAGTTCCTTTGGTGGGCAGAGGCCTGCCACCACAACAAGGGGCTGCCCAAACCCTAACAACAGATGCATCAGACTATGCATGGGGGGCTCACTTGGCAGGGCAGTGCATTCAGGGCAAATAGAACCCGAGTCAAATGCACCTGCATATCAGTCAAAAAGAAATGTTAGCTGTACAGAATTCTCTGACAGTCTTCAAGAACCACGTTCTTCCAGGACAATTATTGGTAAAGACAGACAACACCACTGTTAAGTGGTACATAAACAAGCAGGGGGGAACCCACTCATACCCCCTCTGCAGACTAGCCATGGCTCTGTGGAACACAGCCTTAAGCTACCAAGTGTACCTACAAGCTCAATTCCTGTCAGGCAAGCTAAATACACTGGCAGACGACCTAAGCAGAAATCTCATGGACACACACGAGTGGAAACTGGAGCCAAAGATATTCAACATTCTGAGAAACAAATGGAGGAGCCCAGAGATAGACCTGTTTGCTTCCCCTCAGAACTACAAATTGGACAAATTCTGCACAAGGACTCCCCACAGCCAAGCTTGGAAAGTGAACGCCCTGTCCTTTACCTGGAAAAGCCTCTCAGTTTGTGCCTTTCCACCTCCGCCTCTCCTCTCGAAAGTTTTACTAAAGATCAAACAGAACAAACCAAGGACAATTCTCATTGCAGCAGACTGGCCACGCTAACACTGGTACCCCCTCTTGCACTGTATGTCACTACTGGAATCATGGCACCTGCCTCTGACTCCTTCCCTACTGTCCCAGCAGGAGGGCCAGATTCTGTACCCCCAGCTTCGATCCCTGAACCTGGCAGCTTGGCTAATTTCATGAGTTCTCCTATACCATCCCTCAGCAAACAAGTGCTGGACGTCATCCTGGAGGCAAGAAGGCATAGTACTAGAAATTCCTATGTTGAAAAGTGGAAAAGATTCTGTTCCTGGAGACAGACTCAGGGGATGGGCACAACAGTGCCCAGTTTACCGCATATCTTTCAATACTTAACAGAGATGCTTCACAAGAGCCTTTCCTTCTCTTCCATTAAAATTCATGCTTCAGCCATCTCAGCACATTATAATACTGAGCCACCCCTCTTCTCTCACCCCTACTGAAACAATTCCTCAGAGGGGCCAAACATTTAAGACCACTCAGGAGAGCCCCTACTCCTGCCTGGGACCTTAACTTTGTATTGGAAAAGCTCACTCTACCTCCTTTTGATCCAGTTGCAACTGCAGAGATGAAATTTCTTTCTTGGAAAACAGCCTTCCTTCTAGCCATGACTTCAGCAAGAAGGGTGTCTGAATTACAGGCCCTCATGGCAGTGGAGCCTTTCATCATCTTTCATGCGGGCAGGGTGTCCCTCAGGACCAATCCTTCCTTTATGCCCAAGGTGGTATCCAGTGTGGCCCTTAATCAGTCCATTCATTTGCCAACCTTCTTTTCTAATCCACAGAACAAAGCGGAATGTGCAGAGACAACTTAGATTTTACTTGGACAGGACCAAGCCTCTCAGGAAATCTGAACAGCTGCTAGTTGCCTTTACTGCAGGGGCAGAGGGGAAGGCTATTTCAAAGCAAACCATTTCTAAGTGGATAGGCCATTGCATTCTTTTCTGCTATAAGTACCATGGAAAACCTACCCCACAGGGGATAAAACCCCATTCCACCAGGACTGCATCTACTTTATGGCCTTTCTCAGAGGTGTCCCTACCAGGGACATCCTAGAAGCTGCGATCTGGAGTTCTGTACATACCTTTACCAAGCATTACCACTTGCCAATTTTTTCTAAATCCAGAGCTGGTTTTGCCACTGCAGTCTTGCAGGGCCTAATAGCTAGTCCTAATGCTCAATAACTGCCTCCTCCCTTCCTTAGCTTTGGGAATCTACTCAAATGTAATGACTGCAACAGTGAAACATGAAGAACATAGTACAGTTGTGTACACTTACCATAAATGTAGATGTTCAAGTGTATTCACTGTTGCAGTCCTGGTTACCTTCCCTCCAGCCCCCTGACTTCTATTGGCTATAACTCTCTTCTTGTTTTCTAAACTTAAGCTTTCAGGTGTATTTGCTTTTTGTTGGAGGTGTAACCTTATATTTTATTTTTTCCCATTATGAGGACACCTGACATCTGGGGCAAGAAAAACTGATATAATGGCATCAGCTGCATGCTTTATACCCCGGACTACCTGACATCATGGAAGATGAGACAACAACCGACGCAGGATCCAAGACTTTGATAATCAGGCCGACTGAGGGCTACCTGCAAGCAGATAACCCAAATGTAATGACTGCAACAGTGAATACACTCGAACATCTACATTTATGGTAATTGTGCACAACTGTACTTTCTTTACTCTGCTGGAATGAAGCTTGTACTTAGGCTGTGGTTGAATAGAGTGCTCAATGGAGAAGCCAGTTCTTGCTGGAGATGGTGTAGAATACAGACTGGGATATTATGAGGTCCCATGGAATCTGTGTTGTTTGCTTTGGACAGGGCCTTTAACACTTGATCTATGGAGATGTGAGGTGCATGACAAGTATCGGGGATGTTGAATGGGCCTTTCGGGAGGGTGGGGGGTGAAGTGTGCACTGAACCTATCTACTAGCAGATTGGCTAAGTCAACAGGAACAGTGTAAGTGGTACCATTAAGTACTAATTCTTAACAAACCTGGGCTTTCCCATGGAGGTTCCTGACATAACTGAAGAAGGCTTTGTGGTTTCCTTTTGTTTCTGAGGCTAGTTTCAATTAATAATTGGCTTTGGAGGTTTACACTAGTGATCTAATTTTCTTGTTGAGGCTGAGGAGGAGGATTTTCCAATTTGGAATGTGTTCCTTTTTACCCTTGGACAACAGCTTCTTCCTTTTGTTGTAAAGCCTGTTGACAGAGGATGTCCACCAGACAGGTTTGTGTTTCCTTGAGGAGCAGGTTTTAGTTCTGTTGGGTATGGCTGAGTCCATGCAGTTGTACAAGTGCTTGCATACTGCATTGGCATACTGTTCAGCTTAGTTGTCTGCATCCTCTGAAGGGCTGGTAGTGTGAAGCTACTGGTACCCTCCCTTAGGAGATTGTAGTCAGCTTTTAAGAAGTCTTTTAGCCTGGTTATAGGTTCATAGGTTGGTACTAGGCTATTGGCCCTAGGGCCTATGCAAGCCTAGCCATAACAATTCCCTGGTTATTTCTTCCCACACTATTTACTTCCCTGGACCTCTGTCTAGCAGGGCAACTGACGTGATCCCCAGGGTGAATTTCCTTTCTCCAATCCAATCGCCAATGTTCCTTTTGAAGACAGCCAAAGAGGCACTCTGCTTGACATGTATGGGCAGCCTGTTCCAGAGTCTGGGGAGTCTCTGGGTCAGGAACCTATCCCTCCAGCAAACCTGGGCTTTCCCATGGAGATTCCTGACATAACTGAAGAAGGCTTTGTGGTTTCCTTTTGTTGGGGGGGGTAGAAACTTCAAATGAGACATACCAATGACCTGATCTCACCAGGGAAGAACATACTATGGGAGTGGTGCAGCAGATGCCCATTTTGGTGAGAACTATGTCCAAAATATTATCTCCCCTTGTGGGGGATGAGACAAACTAGTCTAGTGCATTAGAGCTGATGAAGTCAAGGAATTGTTGGGTGAGTGCATTAGTGCAGGAATAGTTCACCCAGTCTATGGTGGGGTAGTTGAAGTCACCAAGGATCAGGGTGTTAGGTGGTACCTTGATGGAGTCAAGTAGATCCAGGTAGGAGGAGTGGGTGTCCTGAGTCAGGGAGGGAGGTCTATAGCAGGCTATAACTTGAATGCATGTCTTGCCAATTGTCAGTTGCACCTGGAGTAGTTCCAGTGCATTATGTTGGCAAACCAGTCTGGAGGTATGCCTGTCCTTAATGAAGATAGAGAGTCCACCACCCTTAGTCTTCCTGACATCATTTTGGGTGCATACCAAAGGGGGCATTGTACTCAATGATAGGTCTGATGAATTCCCAATACAGTGGAACAATGACTTCCTTGGATTTAGATACCATACCTTTGCTTATAATTTGCGCAACATAGAATGGTAGATTCACCTGACTTTTTCTCCAGTAGACACCACCTAAGGTCACCGCAATTGCCCACAAATGCATTCATTTTTAGGTGCCTTCTGTAGATAGTTATCTCAAGAACAGCAAGAAGGGCTGGTTTTGAACATAGTGCCTTATACCACTGAGGTGGAAATAAATATATGCAATCTATATAGATATAAATATAGATTAGATCTATATGTAGATATAAGTGCACATAAATTTATATATTTCTATGTCTATTCATATAGATATATACATGATTGCATATATATATATATATATATATATATATATATATATATATATGTATACACACAGATATGAATCAAAAATTTCAGTGCACGAACCAAACGCTGTGCATTGGCCAAACCAACATACAATCCAAAAATAGGGTCCGGCACAGATAATAACATCCAGTATAAAACTAGACTGGCTAAAATGAAAACAAACAAGCCAAACAGTCTAATAGATGTTACAAAACTTTTATATGGCCATGAATTTGATAATTTTCACTCTTCACTCCATAGTGGATCACAATTACAAGCAAGCAATAACACTAACACAAACCGGTTTCACTATACATATATATATATATATATATATATATATATATATATATATATATATATATTCAGGTGTTTATAAACAAGCAAATGTATGCATATATCATGATGGTAGACCCCAGATTAAGGCTGTAAAATGTATGTATTCTGTGCTTTTGCAGATCATTTTTATTATCAACATTCCTGACACATTGTACATTTGTTTTCATCCTTGATGAATAATAAAGCATTTGCTTCACTGGTGTATCTTCAGTTTTAAATAAAATTTCACTAAAACCACCTTAGTTATGCTACTAACTGAAAACAAAAAGAAAACGTTCACACACAACCCTGAATACTTTTGTTTCTCTAAAGCTGGTCATCAAACCTATTTTAAACACTAACTTTTTTAGAAAAAAGTAACATAAAAATGAAGTATAGTAAATCGCAGATCCATCACTCAAAAAGAAGTAACTTTGCACACTGCACAAATGAAATATACAGTAACTACACCCTAAAGAATAATAGCACTGTCCACATAAATGAACTCCCTAGATATTAAATTCATGCATATTACAAAGAAAAAAAATCAGAATTGCCATTACCTATAAAATAGAGTATGGTTATAGCTGCCTAACAGAACAAAAACTACACTAAAATATAAATGTAAAACTGACAATCTCAGGTACTACATTACTACACAAAATGTAAAAAGTTCCTGTTTGGGAAGAATATCACAAGAGAAATAAAATGTTGACTG
Organism: Protopterus annectens; assembly: GCF_019279795.1. Classification (NCBI taxonomy): domain Eukaryota; kingdom Metazoa; phylum Chordata; order Ceratodontiformes; family Protopteridae; genus Protopterus; species Protopterus annectens. Next base: position 1,741,263,583 of record NC_056741.1, on the reverse strand, counting down.
CATAAATTGCTATTCAGCTTAAACTTTAATAATTAATATAACCCATTGAAGTCATTAGAAAACACTCCTCTAACCTAAAATTCCATGGAAAATGTGGATAAATGGCACACATGGTGGAATGGTCTGTGTGAAACATGAAATGTCTTGTACTAGAGAACTCAAGACTCAATTCATGACTCATTGCTTCATCTTGATGTGTGTGTGTGTCTATGTGGGTGCCTCTCTGTGAGTGCACATGTATGTCTGGGTGTGTGTGTTTGTGCATACACGCATATGTACGCATTGCATTTGTATGTGTATAGATGAGGCTTTCTGAGATGAATGGGACTAATCTAGAACATATATTTTTAGTGATTTAAGGATTAGATTTCAAACAGGGCTGAAGACTAAATGTCAAGGGAATGTGCCAGTTCTGCAAAGATGATTTTTTTTCAAGTCTTAACTCTATTCAGTGGAACTGGCATTGCCATTTCTTCACTGCCATGTCATGATGAAGTTACTATATAGAATTTGTGTGCATCTCCTATATGTTTGCTAAAAGTGGTTTTAACTGTTTCAGAGCATTGGGACTCACACATATTAGCTTTCACAAACTAATATGAATCTTGTTGTAAAGGAAAAATAAAGTCATGCTGTACTTTATTAACAGAGATAATTTAAGAGAAACATACAAGTTAAAAAAAGTTAAATACCTTATTAAACTGCAAAAGTCATTGCTCTGTGAGCATGCTAATGCACATTCTCCAAACAATCCCACATTGTTTTTTCACATAATATTTTAAGAGACAAAGATCACAAGATTTATTTTCATTTTGCTATATTTGTTTAGTATGCTTCTACTTTTGCTCATTTTGAAATCTGATTTACTTTTCATCTGCATAAACTGGAATGCAGTGTCAGAGACAGAAGTAAAGTACATGTGTGTGAGCTTTACCACAATGTATGGAACGGAGAAAAAAAAACTATATATATATATATATATATATATATATATATATACATGTGTATGATATTGTATACAATGTCAAATAAAAAAAATCTATATATATATGAGACAGTGTATGTTGTTGTTTGCCTTTCAGCTTTTCCTGGTTAGGGATTGCCACAGTGGAACTCCGGTCGTGTAATGATTGGCAGTAGATTTTCACAAACGCCGAGGTGCCAGCTCGATGTCCAACCTTCAATGAAGGCACGCCCATTTATGCATGTCTTTCGAATGCCACCAAACCATGGGGAGGACATGCAGACTCCACACAGAAGGCACTCCCTGCACTCCAGATGAGAATCGAATGGGAAAACCTCTTGCTGTGAGGCAACAACACTACCACTGCACCACCACGTTAAATTAAAAAATGTATATGACAGCGTATACAATCTGACAAAAAAAAAATATATATATATATATATATATATATATATATATATATTTATATATATATACACATGCACACATGGATCCCTATCAGATTAAGTTTCAACACTTCGCAAGTCATATGGTTGGGACCATATGATTGAAGTTTTAAAATTTCAAATGTTTTGAATGAAGATCGTGGTATAGTACAGAATGGGGAATGTTCCCTTTTCCGCAATGTAGGGCAATCTCAGAGGTGGCATATTTAATTAGCAAGGGATGTGGGCAGGTATGACCCCTACAAAAACATTAAAAATAGAATGTTTTTGTTTTTTATTTATTTGTTTTGTTTTAATGTTCAGAGTTCCAAACCTTCGATCATATAGTCTTGGCCATATGAATTTCGAAGTTTCCAAACTTCGGTAATCTAACATAGATCCACATATGTGCATGTATATATATATATATATATATATATATATATATATATATATATGTATATATATATATATATATATATATATATTATATAAATATATATATATATATATATATATATATATATATGTATATGACAGTGTATACAATGTGAAATTAAAAAAATACAGTTACTTTACTGTCACTAAAAAAATATGCACACTTGGATTTCAAAGCCAAACAGTAACAGCACAAAACTGCTTCTTTCATTCTTTTTTTGCAATTTTCTTTGAATGATATTTAGACAAAACTGAAAAGTGATTTCTGGCCATCTTCACTTATTAAAAGCAGGGTTAACTGGCTTTCATTTTCTATCAAATAGCCATGTTTTCCCTTGACGCCAGGATCTATTTTATGATCTAAACTTTTCTATCCTCCACCAGCTGGCTGTAGCCTACGGAATACATTAATGATTGTATAGTATTCCCAGGAGGAATCTCACATCCATTCTACTTTAATCTTATCTTTGTCTTGTCATAGCAAATATGAATGAGTAGTATCTTCATTTAACGTAAAGCTTATTAAAAATGTATAGTTTTCTGAAGCAGATTAAACCCTAAATATGTGCCTTGAAAGGGTATAGTAGTGTTTTGCTGTGGATTATATTACATTTTGCGTTTTCATTAAGGGCTTAGCACATACCAGTGTAGCTGTCAAGTGCTGATGGAAATGTTTGAAGCTTATTTCAAGTTTATCTACATTTCTAGTCCCATGTTTCAATCTTATTTTGTATAATTGTATGTGTCTGTCAAGTCAAGTTTCATTGTGTGGTTTACTCTTCTCAATAATATGTAACTTGTCATTTGCTGATGAGCAATTAGCTTTGCATCATATCTTCTACATCATTATTGAATGGCTTCACATATTTGATTATTTTATTCTCATATGTTTTGTAAACTGCTTATATAACATACGCTATATAAGTTAGCCTTGGTTCTAGTTTAACACTGTTCATTCTTAAACATTGTTAGAAATGATGCTCCGTGTATCTCTTCATTTATCTCTCTGCCTTCCTGTTTGTCCTTTTTCTAGCTATGTGTTACTTTAGATCAATATATGTAGCTATGTATGACAAATAAGAACAAATATGCATTATTAGCAATATCCAAGAATATTATGATTATTAGAATTATACTATAGTAAGGTGAAAGAGCATATAAATTATATATGATGTATGGCTTAGAAGTTCTGAATAAATACAATGCATACACTCATTTGCACAGACACAAGCATTATCAACATTAATATGCATAAATGAATCTACATAAATGTAATTATACTTCCCAAGGGGTCCAAATGGAGTGATGACAAAATCAGCAAACAAAGGAGAGTAGTATTGCTAGAACTGAATTCATCCTCAAGTCTTGACCACCTTCATGAGGTGGATGCTGTTTTTTTACAAAATCTTACTGTGATGAAACTGATATATACACTGTGTTCTAAATGGCATAAATCATGGACAGAAGTAGGTTAAAAATAAAAAAACAGCTGGTCGCAGAAGTCCCAGGATAAAAAAGTGCATAATTCTGACAGGTGCCAGAATCTGTAAAACATGACAGTACTGAATCCCCAAGACATAGAAACATTCCTACAATGGAGTTAGTCCAGGCGCAGAGATAGGATGGCTCCCCTGTTGTAGAAGGAAGTAGTAGTTCACAAAAGTCACAAAACTGATAGTCCAAAGAAAGAGCCATGAAGATGATAGAGTGGGCTATTGAGGTTAAGAAAGAAATTATCCATTGTTACTATTATGCAAGAAGCTCATAACTTCTGGGCAGAAGATATACAATACAACAAGATTAAGAGATAAATTAGAGGAAAGAAAAAAAATGTCAAAAGCTTCAAATGCAAATTTGTATCCATTGATTCAATAGCTTCATGAAAAACATTTTATAGACCAAGAAACTCTGGGCTTCTTGGAAAAAGAATTGGCTGATGAATTGTGAAAATATCTAGAGATTTTTGAATGGTATAAAAAAAGAAATATGGACATAGGGAAGAAAGAGAGATCTGAAATGGTGCAATATTCATGCAAAGGAGAAAGTCAAATTAATTAATACGAAAAAGGAGCCACAAAGATATTTGAAGAGAAATACAGGCAAAGGTACTCAGATATGGAAAATTTCACAATGCAAAAAATAGGATCACAAAGGGAGAGCATATAATAGAAGATGAGAAAAGTAGAAGTTAAAAAAATAGAAACTGTCATTATGCTATATCTGTGAAGGATTTTGTATAGAAAATCTAACACAGGTTATATCATAGCATGATGGAACCATGAGTCCCCCAAGTAAGGAGAAACAGGAGGATCAGGAGACATCTGAAGAAAAACTATGGACATGGGAAAGAAAAACAGATTTAATATGGTACAATATTTATGCAAAAGAGAAAGCAAAACTAATCAATACAAATAGAGCAGCACCAAAGATATTTGAAGAGAAACACAGGGAAAGGCATCCAGCTATGGAAAAGATTACAACACGAAAAATAAGAAAATAAAGGTGGAAAGTAGAAAGGAGGATTAGAAATGGAGAAGTTAAATAAAAACTGAAGTTATAGACTACCTATGAAGTGAAGAATTTAGTGTAGAAAATCTAACTCTGATAATACCATAGCAGGATATAATAAGTGGGTATTTAATAAACTCCATGTAGGAATAGTGAGAAGCCTACATGGAGTGTACTGTGGCCACATCTTCGGCTCCCCCCATCAGTGTGCCTTGCATATTAATAAAGGCGTTAATGAGAGAGAGACATGTAACACAGTTACATAATCAGTTTAGGGATATGTTACAGTGTCCAGGGATGAACTGTAACACACCCCTTGCACTGTTAAAGTGCTGGATGACACTGAAATATAAAAGTAAAATATTATTTCCATTTTTATTATTTATTTATTTATTTATGTATTTGCATGGCACGGTGCCAGACATCTAAAAATAGAAACCCGATACATTTAATTTTGATGTAAAAGGTCACATTTAAGCATAGCTGAGCATGTTTGTGCAGTGCAGCTTGGTGCTAGGCAGTGCTTAAACCTAACTGAGAGCTACATAGAAATGTATAGTTGCAGTCACCATCTCCCTGGTAGCTGAATGGTTAGAGTCAAGGCTTTGTGTACAGTAGGTGCAAAGTTTGAATACACAGACAGGCCATTAACCTTTTACATGCGATAGCAAATTGTTATAACAATTTATTTTTTTAATTATGTATATATTGACATTTGTTAACTGGGTTAGTTCAGCTGGGCCAGAAGCCCATTTTCAGTGGAGACCCAAGGAGAAAAGCTCCACTTACACACAGTATCATTAATGAGCAATTAATTGCAATATATTTTTCATAAAATCTGTTTTTCTTTTAGCTAAGCTCTGCTAAGCCAAGGAGTTTGACCCATACAGGAAGTATGGCAGGAGTTGGAGAGGGTGCAAGCTTCCAGCTGCAGCGGTGGGGTATGTTGGAATCCAGGGTCATGGTTGGGCTCCTTGTGAAAGACCATTACATCCAGCTACTGCAGGGCGAGTACCAGGGATCAGAATACAAATCAGAGGCCTAGGACAAGCTGGCATGTGACCTCACCAGTGCAGCTTGTATCCCTCACACAGGTGAGCAGGTGCATCAACACTACATTGACCTGAAGTGTAGGAAGGGGGAAATCTTGGTCCAGTCGATCCAAGATGCTTGGGAAAACAATGCCCCACAAGTTTGTAAGTATAGGAAGCATTGATTTACCAAAGTCTGGTATGAATATCTGATAGACAGGTATTCATAATGGTGTGTTTCTCTCCCCACAGTTGCAGAGAAGAGAACTTGCAACCTGGAGATCCATGCAGGTCGCCTGGCCAGGTTGCGCCAAGAGTGTTGTGAGTACCGATATATCCTGCAATATATAGTAATATAATTAATAAAGAGTACAGTAGTAACTGCCAGTAGCTATATTCTGTTTTGAGTGTACTGCAATGAATGTGTTCATAGTCCTGGACTGATATAAGTGAGCAATGCCAGTAAAGTTCAATATAGATGAAAGCATGAAACCTGCTAATGTGAAGGAAAGAAAGTTACTACTGCACTACTAATGTTAAGGAATAACAAGTGTATACTGTATTATTAATAATGTTCTGGTAATAAAGTACAACTGGATTCATAATGTGAAGGGAATCAATAAGCTGCATTCATAAGTTTCAGGAAATAAAGTACAACTGTAGTCAGAATTGTTAAGGAAATAAAGTTAGTACTGCATACATGGTGGAGTCTTTCATCACCTGCATTATTTAAAATGTTCAACAATAAAGACTGTTAGATGTATACCAATCACCGTTTCATGTCACTCCTAATAAAGGTGTGTTGTGCTAAATGTTGTATGTATTTTGGGCTGTTGGTCAATAAATTGATTATTACAAATGCTGTGAAGTAAACACGGGTATAATATGTGTCATGAAGTGACTGAAGGTTGGCTGATAAAGAACTGTTTTGCTAAAGTGTACTACAAGATATAATCCATTATGATATTTGTTCTGCACTAAGATCTGAACCTAGAATAGTAATGTCTAACATATTATAGTGTGTTTATCTCAGAATTGTCTCATGTTAACCATTGCATTTCAGCTTTATGCATTCCTGAATGCAGTTACGCTGCTTCAGGCAAGTTTGAAACTGTAATAGCTGTAGAATGCAAATATACCATCTGCAACTGTATATGGGTCAGGTAGGCAACCCAGCACCCTGATATGATCTGTACACATCACACATAATCCCATCCACTAGTGGTTAAATGTGTACACCTGCATTCCAAGTATTAATACACAGTTCTCCTACTATCTCAGTTATGCATGAATCTCATGCATTTGTGTTCAACTGTCATTGCAGTCTTGTGTGACACTCTACCTATATTACCAGGTCAGACTTTGTTACCAGGCGAGCTCTAGGCACATATCAATCAGCACACAGCAGTGGCTCAGCAGCTCAGTTTGATAAATGATATGTATGTTGTTCATTTTGGCACATACAGACTGGGTTCGAATCCAGGGGCAAGTACTACTATATATTTATAGAAACAGACAAGTACTACCGAATATTTATACAAACAGTTATATATTGTTAACAGATTTTCTCCCCACAGGATTTACAGGTAAATAAATGTCTGTAGTAGCTGCATGAATGGTATAGTAATTTCTATGTCCAGATCTACAACAGCATTACTCAGCAAGGTGATAAGACTTCATTAAATAAACCATCAACAAGTACACTACTATTCCTAGTTAATAACACAAAATAAAATGGTTTATTTTTCGCACGGCTGTATGCCTGTTGCGTCTATGAATGTCTGCTGATAGTCTAACCCTATGCCTGCCAAGGACGGCAGGATAAGTGTAAACTGTCTGTACTGTGCACAATACATGTCTTTCAAGTGTCACACTGTCACGGATAGTGACCACTGTTGCCAAAACCCTTGGATACAGATATAACATCCAGTCAAAGTATGTGAGTAGCACACTCACACAACAACAGTGCACAGTACACCTTGGTAGTCATATATGTTCCCCTGGCATGTAATAGTCCTCTGTAGTTTTGTACCTGTAGGTGTTACAGCTTGGCCAGTACTGTCCAATGCAGATAGCTTGAGAGGTTTGTATGTGCTACAGAACCTATAGGACACTTGTATACATAAAGCAAGGACATACCTGCAGAGTATAGAACAGTACTGTTGCAAACAATATAGCCTATACTGTTGTTAATGGAATGTCTCTCTCTCTCAACCCACCCTTATCTGCATCACAAATATTATTGTTATACTATGGGTATGGTTTCCTTTTAACATATGTTGTTCTCCAAACCTTATGTTGGGCATTGTGTTTTATTATTGTTATATATTACAATGGTTGCATACTAACATACCTTGTTGAAATACCAATGTTGTTGGACTTTTGCCATAGCTGTTACTGGCATGCTGTTACAATAATGACTGTTATTCGATTTATTCTTGTGTTCTGTATGCTATGCAGTATTATCATTCTGTGTTAATTGGAACACCCCTGCATGCTGTTATAACTAACATTTAAATGTGCTGTACATGACTAACCTATACACTTTGAAAAACCTCATCACCTTAGCACGAGTGGGTAGGCCGTTCCTGCGGATCCACCTACCCCACCTCAACTAGCCATGGCACCGGGTCTCAGATATGCTGGGATCCAACCTGGAGCCACCTCTGCTGGTCCTGCACAACTCGTGGGTGGAAACGCCTCAGGGGACGGGGCTGTACCTATATCCCTTCCCTAACATTTCACTCTTTCCTTAAAAAAAATGTACATCTGTCCCACAAAAAAAATCACCCCATACATAGTTCTCCATTTCACCCACACCTACACTGCCCATAATCAATGATTACAGCAATTAATCAACAAAGTTATGTCACCCACGCCCCTCTTTCTGGGATGTGAGGTTCCAAATTCCAAATTGTCCACAACCTGCACAGCTGTTGCTGTAGAAGAAATGGAGAGTTATGGTCCTTTACTACACCTGTCCTGCACATCCCTACCTGCTTTTCATATTGTTTTTCCTCCTGCTTTCCCCCATTTCACCACTTTCCTATCACCCCTTTTTTCTTTTCTTTTTTTTTAAATTAGAGCGGGTTTAGGCAGAGCTAAGAGGTGAGGCTCGTCACGCCATGCCATACAAACCCACTTAAATCCGCTTAAAACTGAGGTTTTATCTGTTTCTGACACTGTTCTGCACATCAGCAAAATAATCATCCATGCCAAGTCTTGGTCTCAGGCCCCTGTCAACTGCAGCATAATACATTAGCCCACTAGCACACTCAGCTGTAAAGAATAATTGGTGTTTCTATAAAGATATCATGAATTCCAATGATGCACATCAGCAAAAATAATCACACCTCCCAAGTTTTGAACCCAGGACTCTGTTAAATACAACATAGTGAATTAGCCCACTAGGCCACGTAAGTCTAAAGAGTAGCTGCTGTTTATATGAACATATCATGAATTCCACTGATGCACATCAGCAAAAATAATCACACCTGCCAAGTTTTGGACCCAGGACTCTGTCAATTACATCATAGTGCATTAGCCCACTAGACCACTCAGCTCTGAAGAGTAAATGGTGTTTCTGTAAACACATCCTGATTGTCAGTGACACACTACTTCTACATATATTGAGATAAATAATAGCATACTTGGGCCTGTGATGTGGATACTGAACCAGTACACAGACAAATACATGTTGATGGATGCACGGGAGGCCTGCAATATTAGGTAGAGCTGACAACTGCACAGGCTATTGCAGAATGTCCACAGTTGTGCCACCTACTTATGGCATGATTGTCATAAAACCTATTCTGTGTGCTGAACTACTGGAAAGTCAGTGCAAATTGAGGTTACAGAATCATTCACATGTCATACCCACCCGAACACACATGTCCATGGGAATCCTGTGTAACACATTGTATGCATGCACATATGTCTTGCAACTACACCTGCCATAATAATGAGTCAGTATCTCTATCTGTTACATTACTAGAATGTGTGATATTTGGACACCCACAGTCATGGCCTACAGTCCCGTATGTTGCATGGCAAGTAAATGCTTGTCAATACAACATATAAATAACTGAGCCCTGCAATGTACAGCAGAACTGATTGCTGCTACCGCAGTCACTGCCACCCACATTTGCACGTCAAAGGCCTGTAGTGTGGATCACATGTCACAAATATGAATAGATGTCCTAAATGTTGCCTACCACTCTCTGGATGGTATTATTACTTATAATATGTACTAGAGGCACATGCCTCACCTGGACTGTTATGGGTACCCTCACCTTGGCTATTCAATGACAACAGAGCTGACACTGCACTCTCACTGACATATACTGCTTGCTGTCCCTCAATGTGTTCACAATCCCCGGTATGACTCCTGGCCAGAATGCAGCAGCTGCAGCCTGCAACACAGGCAGCAGTATGTTCAAATACCAGGTACAGATCTCCCATACCTCCCAAACACCTAGAACAGGGCATCCACATAACAACCATACATAAAGGGTTGGGGGAATGATCAGGTGACAGGGACATGTGTCACATCCTCCCCCTACAAACATACACAGATAATAGACCAGGGTCAACTGCAGCAGCAGCATGCACATTCATATAAAAATGACATATGACACTCATATCTGTCTGTCTCCTTACTGACCCCAACACACATTGTTAAAAGTAAACTGCCACAGAATCAGAAAGTCTGTTAACAATGGCCAAACATAGCATGCAAAACTGTGGACATACCACATCAGTCCAAACAGTGGACAGTATTTCTACCTTCCCTCTGTGATGCTGTAGTCCCCACACCTTGATAATGCCCTCCTCACAGTCCAGGAAAGGGCCAAGGCCTACATGAAGGCCTTAACTGTTGCCATGCCATTCGCTAATGAAAATGCAGCTCAGCTGTTCTTGATGCAGTTAGCAAGTGTGAGTCACAGATTGCTGCACAGGCAATCACCTCTTCATGAGCATTACCTAAAAAAGTCAAGCTGCTGCTTATAGTAAACAGGTCTATGACTTTCTTCATGAAGACAGACTGCAGTATCCAAGGAATATATCTCTGGATTTCTATACACAAAGGAGTACAGCTCTATACCAAGAATATAATAGAGTTTCTCATGTAATGGGTTGCAGATGGGGGATGCAGCCATGGGAAATAGGGATTACAACACTAGGGTCTACAGAAAATAACGTGGAATGACATGTTGTTGTTAGTCAGCTGTCCAGCACCTACAGTCTCCCCTTTGTCTCTGTCTGCTCTGACATAAATCACAGCTCTGGCTCCTGAGTCCCCCCAACAATGGTGACCTTATGTAGGAATGCAACTGGATTGTGTATTACACAATAGTGACAGTAAGTACTGGTGGATACAACTGGCATATCACATGTACTGTCATTCAGCTCCTCTCAGTTTGTAAATGTCACACAGGTGTAGTCCACACATTAAGCAGAACAAACAAAAATACCAACCCTTTCTGATAAAGAAGTCCCAGTAAAGAATAGTTCACACATTGTCCAGGTGTCCCTGACTGTTCCTGACGTATTCTGGCTAGGTCACTGTGTATTACACATCTGTATCTCATTGCCTGAGAGCTATGGCTAGCATACCTGTTGACCCCCTGCAGTAGGACAGCAGGTAATAGCCAGATGTAATGGGGGGCACAGGCACTACCTTAGCAGCAGACTGACATATCAAGCATACAATGTAAGTGAATGAATGCAGCACCAGATATTAATGTACCATAACTGTTTTCTGAGGGGTCTGGTGTGTGACAGCCAGATTCCCCACTGTCTGCGAGCAACCACTACTTGTTGTCTAACTGTTTTACAGACATACACATTTGTCTGGTGGAGGGTCCACATATATCAGGCACATGTACATATTTTGCAAACATCTGTGTACTGCAGATATTGGATACCTACAAGGACGATAACATACACCACAGTTGCAGTGCTGTCTGTAATTGTGTAGCACCAATGTTGCTGGAATTTCCCCATACATTTGTAGTGCCACTCACCTATTTGTCAGATGGTGACTGCATGACATGGTACTGGGATATTGCCCATAGGGGACACACCACAGCAGATGGCAGTGATGGATATAACAACATAGTCTGTCACAGCACATAGGCCAGAACAGGTATACCTAGGATCATATGAGGTTACTAGGCCACTGGCCTTGAGGCCCTCATAAGCCTAGCCCAAAGTTTAGCCCATGTATATGCAAGTCAGCACCCGATGCCCCAGTTCAACAGGGACACAGGTGGCATCCCAAGTGTGTATATCCTGTTAACCATCCAGTTATCCAGTTCTCACTTCAAAAGGTGGAAATAGATGCCCTGGCTGATATGGACAGTGCCTGCCAACAAGTCCTGTTGATGTCACACCAGGTTGAGGATGTGTGTGCGGGTTAATAGAGTGGAGCCTGACTTGCAATTGTGCAGCTGTCCCATGAAGGTAGAGTCCATGATCGCCTTGTATGCCAGACAGAGGTCAACAGTGAGGTGTCTGTATGAAACTGGGTAGAGGGATGGGCTAAACTGTGTATGGTAGATGTATGAGGCCCTTGTATTCCTTGCTGGGGAGCCTCTGTGAACTCCACAGTTGCTGCATGTGCTTTGCAAGTTAAATGACCACAGGGGCATTATACTGAATAATGGGCCTTATTAGGGGGATTACAGGAATGTTAAGAACCCCATGACCCTGGATGACATACCCTCACATATGAAGTGGGTCATGTAGAAGACTTTCCTTACAATGGAAGCAACATGGTGGGCAAATGTCATGTTGCCATCAACCTGTGTGCACATAACCCTCTTGACCGATTGCATGCTTAGGATGCTGTTAGTACTGTGACAATATGTGGGGATGTCACTCTCCCTAAAGGGGATGATGCTGCATGTCATAGTATGCAGCCTGAGACCATGTTTCTGGCACCAGTCATGTGTCTGCATGAGACACTCTTGGCAGATGTCCACATCACTAGGGAATCCGGTGACAGCATACAGCCTGCAGTCACCTGCAAACATGGTCAGCCATAGCCCAATGGCTGTGCCCTGCACCTCAGATGAGTACATCACGCATAACAGTGGTTCAAACACAGAACACCAGGTTATGCCACTAGTTATGGGTTTACCGCTTGGGGGTATTCCCCTATGTGGACTAGGTGGGTCCTGTCAGTGTGTCAGTGTGCTACCCATCTGATGACATATGGACTGATGCCTAGGTGGGAGCATATATCTATTATGGCCAAGTGAGGAATACTGTCAAAGTCTTTGGCCAGGTCAAGGTAGGCAGTGTGAATTGTCACCCCCCATCCATGGCTTTGGTGACTGTGTCAAAGAAGTCAACCAATTGTAACAGACACGATCCCTGCCTTGACAAAGCCTAACTGTGTGTGATGGAGTGTGTAGAGGTCACCAATGTCCTTGTTAATGAGGTTCACTATAAATTGTAACGTGGTCTTGCAGATCAGCCTACTTAGACTGATGGATCTATAATGTGCCAAATTGATGGATGCCCCACCTTAATGTAAAGGGGTGACATTGGGTGTCCTCCACTTGGCTGGGACAGAGGTGGTAGTCAGGCCTTGGTGGAATACAGTGCCTTATGGTGCTGCAAGGTCATGCTTGGGGTCATGTAGGATGCATCCTGTGATGTGATAGACTCCCATGCTGGCTGCATACCATGACTTTGAGGTGGCAGTGGTGACCTGTTCCCTACATATAAGGGGAAGGGGGCAGGTACTGGAGATGTCCTGATGTACTGATGGAGGGGATAGAGGTTGAAGTCTACACTCAATCTGTCAGGCATCACATATGCTATACCTACTGCACTTGTATATCCGGTGTCCTTGACCACCACTACTCAGCAGATCTGAGTGCTTCCTTTGATGTTGCAGACATATGTGAAGAAGAGATGATTGTCTGTAGTGGGTGTTGCTAATGTAGGCTCGGGGATTGCTTTGCAAGATTCTAGTAGTAATCCTATTTGCCAGTTCAGGCTAAGGCGAGATTGCGTCAAATGGGCACCTGCTCCTACTTTGTCTCGGACAGCAGTATGTCATCCCTGTTACAGATACTATTTAATGCAGATGTCCATCAGACCGGTGTACATATCCTTGCAGAGGATGATGCAGTCCTGTTGGGTATACCTGACTCTATGCATCTATACAAATGCATGTATAGCGCTTTTGTGTATTTGTGGATATTGGTGCCAGTTCCTACAAAGGGAGTGGGGGCTGCAAAGCTATGTATACCCCCCTCAGGAAGCTGTATTCAACTTTGGAGTTGTATGTATGTATGTATGTCTGCCCTAGCTAGATGGGTATTGAGGGAGATGGTGACTGTAAACGTGACTGCTTTATGGTTGCTTTGACCATGGAGGATGACACTGTTGGGATGCTGCAGTGGTCACCCATTTTGTCTAATATCAACTCCAGCAGACCTTCATCTCATGTGGGGGTAGCACCTAGCTGCTCCAAGGTGTTTCCATTTCCACTGTTGATGGATCTCTGGGCATTTGTGTGCTGGCATGAGAATGGGCTTCTTGGTCACATGTGGGGGCAGTAGCTAGCTATGATTTGGACAGGTATCTTTGCAATAGTGAACTGCCCATGCAGTGTCCCCTGTGCATCTTACTGCCTGTACAGCCTGGAGATGTGTATGTCTTTTATATATAGTGAAAGCCCACGTCCCATGGCTTTAGTGCCCACACTTTGGGGTCTGACTGTATGATATGATGTGTGACTGTGTAAGGGTGAGGTGCTCTCTGAAGCCTTGAACCATGTGTCTGTGACTGCACAGTTGTCAGCATTTCCCAAGGTTATGAATGCTTGCAATGAGCACAGATTCATGTTTAGACTCCTAGCATTTAGCAGCATGGCCTTCAATGTGTGATGTGCTGACAGTTGTATGCTGGTATTGTTAACCTCACCACATCTCCTAATAAAGGCACTTTGGGGGTGGTAAGAACCACTGCCAGATGCATGGAGGCCAGTTGAGACAGATGGAGGCCATCTCTCGCAAAGCATTGTGGTCTGTTGATCATTTTATTTTATTTTTATTTTTATTTTATTTTACATTTGTTGACCGGGCTAGTCTAGCTGGATACATGTCCATTTTCAGTAGAGGCCCGGGGAGAAAAGCTCTCAGGTACTGGATCCTCCTGGAATGGCACAGGATAACAATCCAATTTTTAAGGTCAATCATTTCCTGATTGAACTCCACCATCATTCTGGGTGACAGCAGAATGCTGTAAAAGGCTAGGGACATACCTGCCTGGGACACATCATTAGCGTGCTCAATCATATTGTACTGCATACAGTTCAGGGAGGTACGTGTCAGGTCAGGCACACCAACATGGACTGTGACACACTCATAACAGTACCTGTTGTTGAGAGACAGCAGTGCGTATGTGATATGGCAGATTCTGGCACCTGGCAGAAAAGTAACTGTGACCCTCCCCATATACATCCTGGTGAGAGGTACATCTGTGTGTCCCACAATGGAGTCTCCTATGACTAATATGTTTTATTTATGGTAATGCCTTCATGGCTGTGGGACACAGGTGTGTAGCTATGTGTGGTATGTGGTGTGGAGGGCTGTGGAGTTCACATATGTCTTTGCCTCGGAGGTCTCCTTTGTAAGTGGATGTGTATGTTGAGGACCTATGCATATGTGGGTGTGTGTTGTTTAGGTGTGGGTGGTTATGTCAGGTGTGGTGATTGTGTTGACAACCTGTTCAGTGCCAGATATGCAGCCTTAACAAGGAGAGAGCATGGACTGTAGGTTCCTAATGCCATTGTATCTCTCACAAATTGTATTCCTTGATGGTGTTTGTAGATGGTTGTCTGTGTACATAAGGCAGTTGCTACACTGTGCCAGGATGCCCATGTCAACACGACTGGCAGGGGAAACTGTAGGATGTTGTGCAGCCATATATTCCAGACTCTGAGGGATGAAGGCCAGGGAGACCTAAGGTGTGGGCCTACAGCCCATGTCCTTAAAACAGGAGTAGGAGGCTGACATCACTGCATACAATGTAGACCATACATAAACAAGCATTGATAGGTGCAACAGTAAAATTCAGTGGAACACCTAAGAGAACAAGTAGCAGGAAACAGCAAGATCAGGAGGGCAATGCATGATGTACTGGCACTATGTTGCTGATAGCCACATACATACTGTGGTGATAGATGGTGGGGTATGATGGTGGGAGTTAGTGGAGGATAGTGCTGGCAAATGTGGATGTGCAGGGTGTGTATACAATGGAGAGTAATGTATGTGGCCCTATGATGTGTCCCCCTCTTCTTGTTTTTCAGGAGTGATGTACCAACGTAGGAACCCACCATTTTCAGACATGGAGAATGCTGCCATACTCAATGGACTGAGACTCCATCACCAGATCCTGCTGTTGAGGAGTCACCATAATGAGCAACAATGTGCTTCACTGTAGCCAGACCTTGTGGCATCAGTGAATCATGTCAGGAAAAAGGAAAGGAGCTATGAGCAGGTCCAACACTGTGCCACAGACATGATAAATAATGTATGGCAAAGGGCCACAGCTGTGGCCAGGGACTGTGCTTTTACTGGTGGAGGGCCTGCAACACTACAAACACTCTCGGCTACAGAGGAGTTCCTGGCAAACCAGGGTCCAGCCACCAACTCACAAAGATCCATCACACCATATGTTGTGGAGGTGGGTGGCACAGCTTCCACAGCGGAGGAGGGTCCAGGTAAGCCTCCTGTGGTCATCGCATTAATATTGTAGCAATCATAGTGGCAGCCTCTGCATATCTGCACATGGATGTCAGGTTATTCTGCATTTGTGGGGGGGGGGGTTGTAACACACACATTTGCACACATATGGAGAATTTCAGCAATGTGGGCAGAATTACAGTTCATACTGTACATATTGATATATGCACATATTATCTGGTACCAATGCCATGTTTGTGTCTGCTGACAGTATCTCTCCCCCACAATTACATAAGTACCTCTATTGTGGCCAGAGTCCATCATCCTGTAGCCAGTGAGTGTGCAACTGTATTGTCATGGCTCATCTATACCCTAGGCATGTTAAGGGCTGCCAGTTTGCCATGGACACAACTGTTAAGCTTAGCCATATTGCAATACTTTTATGTTCAGTTGTGGAGGGGTTTACTGCAGTGCATTACACTGGTAATCACAGTAGCATATTTACAGGAGCTGTAACATATTCGCACATAGTATTGTGAAGGTCTGCTATACATGGGGGCATTAGTATGGTGAAAAGGGTGTACCGTGTTAAAGGTGAAAGTCCATCACATACACTGACATGTCACATATCTCACAGGTGTATAGTATTAGTAATATTAACTGGACATAGCTGCACTGCATTTTCTTAAGGGCCTGTCTTGCCTCTGTCTGTTGTGGTTTGCTTGTGTGTTGTGCATGGGATCAGTAATAAGGTGTGGTATATATAATGCAGTTGTGGCACCTCTCCTGTGTGTGTGTGTGTGTGTGTGTGTGTGTGTGTGTGTGTGTGTGTGTGTGTGTGTGTGTGTGTGTGTGTGTGTGTGTGTGTGTGTGTGTGTGTGTGTGGAGCAGCAGACATAATAGTGCAGGGAGTAATGTAGTCGTATTGTCTTCCTCCTCACAGGTGACCATGGGGGGTGGAGTGTATCCCCTTCACAACCTGATGTCAGTGTCTCATTGGAGTCTGGTGGTGATGATGGAGACCATAGTAAGGCACAGGTGGTGTTTCTGGGGGCTGAATTTGACCCATGTCTTGACATCTCACTTCCTCCCCCAATGTCCCCACACACAATCATTATGCCCACACATACCCAGTCTCCTGTGCCCACAGGAAAGTGTAGCAACTATGGCATCTGTGACTGTGGACAGTAGCCATTGCCAGGGAGCTGCAAAGGTCCCACACAGATAGATTGACAAGGGTGCTCGAAGGAGGACTGCTGGCCATCCACCACCTGTCAGCGGTGTCACAGCATGTATCACCCAATACATGTTTCGGTCCATCCTGTAGGCACAGGCACATTCTGAAAGCAACAACAGATGGATGCTCAGCATCATGGTGCATCACTGCCTGGCATGCATGACTCCATCCACGGCATTGGTGATGCCCTATACAATTTCACCGATGTAGTGGATAGACAGTGGGGTGAGACATTGTCACTCCTTAACTGTGCAATGTCCATGCTGGAAATGTGGTGGGAGTAGTACGTCGGGCACTTGGACATAGGTCAGCTACAACATCAGGTGACAGCCCATGCATCCATGCACAGTCACACTCCCATAGTGGTAGTACCACCAGCACTACCAAATGGAGAGGCTGTACACACCACAATGTGGCAGGCCATGGGCATGTGGTCCTGGGTGGTCCCATGAGGGACGCCAACCCAGCAGACACCAGTCACTGTCAGAAAGTAGTACCACATCTGACCCTTGGCATGGTGGTGCCAGTGCCACTCCTGATGGGACCAGTTCCCATGTTCATGGCTGGAGATGGTAAACTGTACATTCTGCCATGTACAGGCCACAGCTGTCCAACATACCCTCGTGTAGAGCTAGCACATGCCTTGCCTGTGCGCGCACACACACACACACACACACACACACACACACACACACACACACACACACA
This sequence comes from Protopterus annectens, assembly GCF_019279795.1. Classification (NCBI taxonomy): domain Eukaryota; kingdom Metazoa; phylum Chordata; order Ceratodontiformes; family Protopteridae; genus Protopterus; species Protopterus annectens. The sequence continues at coordinate 1,741,245,566 of NC_056741.1, read as the reverse complement.
CACACACACACACACACACACCTGTCATGTGCAGGTCACCACCAAACACAAACAGCTCCTGTCCATGGTCCAGCTGACTAGCACCCCATCCAGACACACACACACACAATGTCCATTGTGTGGTACAGTCTAGGCCTCTGGCAATCCCACATGACACACTGTGCATGTGATGATACCTGTGCCACATCCCTGTCATCCATACCATTGATGCAGGTTCATGATAATATGTGTCTGATTCAGATCATGACTATAGTACAGTTACTGACAGTTAGCAGTGCAGTAGTGTTATGCCCTGAAAGGTGGTGTCTGCTGGCATGTCATGAGAACACATTACAGTGTATGTACCTTTGTTCCATGATGGTGCTTTGGTGTTAGTATTGCTGACTGACCATAGTCTCCCAGACCTTTTCTGTTTCTGTTCCAGGTGTCTGTGTGTCTACGCTGCAGGGATCTCCTGCCAATACAGCAGCTCAGGATGGCATGGTGGCAACACAGGAATATGACTTCACCAAGGTACGGCTGTACATGTGCACAGTTAACTAGGTGTGTATGTGTAGGACAGTGTGTCAGGGAAAATGGGGATAGACAGCATAATCATTCATGCATACCCATTGGCGCAACATGCTACTCTTGATACATGTCACCTGGGATTTCAGTAGGATCATAGGTTCATAGGATCATAGAAAGTTACTACAGTAATGGCCCTGGGTCCCTAACAAGCCAAAATTTAGTTTATCTCCAACATAATCATCTATTAGCACCTGTTGCCCCTGTCATTGAGGGACACAGGTGGGATCCCTGGGACAGATTTGTGGTATCCCATCCACTCATCATAGATGCATGTGATGAAGGTCTGCATGGTACTCTGACATGTATGGGAAGTGTACTCCTGAAACAGGGCAGCCTCTGGGAGACAAATCAGTCTGTCCAGCAGGTTTTCTTGCTGTCGCATATCAGAGTCAGGCCTGTTGTACTGGTAATGTGCAAGGAAGTAGACTCACATATATGGGACAGCTGTTGAAGGGCAGGGTCCAACACTGGCTTGTAGACATGCCACAGCCCACCTCTGGGAAACCTGTCTGATACCGAGTGGGGCACTACTGATTAGAGCCTGTCTGCATGGGACAGGTGTTGGAGGTCATGGATTACCTTTGTGGGTATTACCATGGCCTTTCCTAGTTGGAGCAGATGTCTGGATAGTAACATATCAAATAGGCCATTGTACTAAATTATTGTTTTGGCTGAGGACTGTACAGAGGTAATGTCCACTTTTTTCTGGATGCACTCCCTTTACCTATAAGTTGCACTGTGTACAAGGCCTTTCTGACTATTGCCACTACATGATGGTTGAATGTGACATTGTTATCAAACTGAGTAACCAGGTCTCTCAACACAGGTTATGTGTTTTTCGGGTTGCCAATGATGTGCCAAACAATGGGGCCGTGTCTTTGTTGTATGGTATGGTGGTACTGTTTTCTGCATTTAACTTGAGGCCAGAAACTTATCACCAGTCTGTACCTGATGTAAGATCCTGTTGCAGTGTGTTAATATCATGTGGTGGGTCAATTACAGTCAGCACACAACTTACAATCACCTCAACCTATGCAGTACCTACATATTTGGGTGGTGACAGTTAGCTGTCATGCCTAGATACATGTGGGTTATTTAGGGGCAGCAGCTACCCACAGGGTCTTGACATTTAGGCATATTGCCCAGACATAGGCAACACAGAATAGGGTTGCCAGCTTAACAAATGCCCAATGTGGGACACTTCTTATAATATAATGAGAGTTGGCAGGACAAACTATACCCATGGCAAGTGCAAGGGACAGGAATTATCTTGGTCTGCCAATATGACATC